>NC_092109.1:44106202-44206202 GCF_045679555.1 Salvelinus alpinus
TCTGCTCACCATATAGCTCTCTCTCTGCTCATGAGAGAACTCTCTCTGCTCACCAGATAGCTCTCTCTCTGCTCATGAGAGAACTCTCTCTGCTCACCAGATAGCTCTCTCTCTGCTCATGAGAGAACTCTCTCTGCTCACCAGATAGCTCTCTCTCTGCTCATGAGAGAACTCTCTCTGCTCACCAGATAGCTCTCTCTCTGCTCATGAGATAACTCTGCTCACCAGATAGCTCTCTCTCTGCTCATGAGAGAACTCTCTCTGCTCACCAGATAGCTCTCTCTCTGCACATGAGAGAACTCTCTCTGCTCACCAGATAGCTCTCTCTCTGCTCATGAGAGAACTCTCTCTGCACACCAGATAGCTCTCTCTCTGCTCATGAGAGAACTCTCTCTGCTCACCAGATAGCTCTCTCTCTGCTCATGAGAGAACTCTCTCTGCTCACCAGATAGCTCTCTCTCTCTGCTCATGAGAGAACTCTCTCTGCTCACCATATAGCTCTCTCTCTGCTCATGAGAGAACTCTCTCTGCTCACCAGATAGCTCTCTCTCTGCTCATGAGAGAACTCTCTCTGCTCCTCAGATAACTCTCTCTCTGCTCATGAGAGGAACAAATTAGCTCTTCAGGCAAAGCATAAAGCAACTGGATATGGAGAGGGCAAATACACCACACAGTAATATCTGTGCACCAATGCACAATAACTAATGCACCATAACTAATGCACCAAAGCTAATGCACTATAACTAATGTATTATAATTAATGCACCATAACTAATGCACCTTAACTAATGCAACATAACTAATGCACCATAACTAATGCTCCGTAACTAATGCACCATAACTAATGCAACATAACTAATGCACCATAACTAATGCACCATAACTAATGCAACATAACTAATGCACCATAACTAATGCTCCATAACTAATGCACCATAACTAATGCACCATAACTAATGCAACATAACTAATGCACCATGACTAATGTATCACTAATGCACCATAACTAATGCACCATAACTAATGTATCTCTAATGCAACATAACTAATGCACCATAACTAATGCTCCATAACTAATGCACCATAACTAATGCACCATAACTAATGCAACATAACTAATGCACCATAACTAATGCAACATAACTAATGCACCATAACTAATGCAACATAACTAATGCACCATAACTAATGCACCATAACTAATGCAACATAACTAATGCACCATAACTAATGCTCCATAACTAATGCACCATAACTAATGCACCATAACTAATGCAACATAACTAATGCACCATAACTAATGTATCACTAATGCACCATAACTAATGCACCATAACTAATGTATCACTAATGCAACATAACTAATGCACCATAACTAATGCTCCATAACTAATGCACCATAACTAATGCACCATAACTAATGCAACATAACTAATGCACCATAACTAATGCAACATAACTAATGCACCATAACTAATGCACCATAACTAATGCAACATAACTAATGCACCATAACTAATGCACCATAGCTAATGTATCACTAATGCAACATAACTAATGCACAATAACTAATGCACCAGAACTAATGTATTATAACTAATGCTCCATAACTAATATATTATAACTAATTTATTATGACACATTTATTATAACTAATGCACAATAACTAATTCACCATAACTAATGCAACATAACTAATGCACCATAACTAATGCTCCATAACTAATGCACCATAACTAATGCAACATAACTAATGCACCATAACTAATACACCTTAACTAATATAGTATAACTAATGCTCCATAACTAATGCACCATAACTAATGCACCAGAACTAATGCACCAGAACTAATGCTCCATAACTAATGTATTATAACTAATGCAACATAACTAATGCACCATAACTAGGGCACCATAACTAATGCACCAGAACTAATGCACCAGAACTAATGCTCCATAACTAATGTATTATAACTAATGCTCCATAACTAATGCTCCATAACTAATGCACCATAACTAATGCACCATAACTAATGCAACATAACTAATGCACCATAACTAATGCAACATAACTAATGCACCATAACTAATGCACCATAACTAATGCAACATAACTAATGCACCATAACTAATGCTCCATAACTAATGCACCATAACTAATGCAACATAACTAATGCACCATAACTAATGCACCATAGCTAATGTATCACTAATGCAACATAACTAATGCACAATAACTAATGCACCATAACTAATGCACCATAACTAATGCACCAGAACTAATGTATTATAACTAATGCTCCATAACTAATATATTATAACTAATTTATTATGACACATTTATTATAACTAATGCACAATAACTAATTCACCATAACTAATGCTCCATAACTAATGCACCATAACTAATGCACCATAACTAATGCAACATAACTAATGCACCATAACTAATGCACCATAGCTAATGTATCACTAATGCAACATAACTAATGCACAATAACTAATGCACCAGAACTAATGTATTATAACTAATGCTCCATAACTAATATATTATAACTAATTTATTATGACACATTTATTATAACTAATGCACAATAACTAATTCACCATAACTAATGCAACATAACTAATGCACCATAACTAATGCTCCATAACTAATGCACCATAACTAATGCAACATAACTAATGCACCATAACTAATACACCTTAACTAATATAGTATAACTAATGCTCCAAAACTAATGCACCAGAACTAATGTATTATAACTAATGCACCATAACTAATGCACCATAACTAATGCAACATAACTAATGCACCATAACTAATGCACCATAACTAGGGCACCATAACTAATGCACCATAACTAATGCACCATAACTAATGCACCATAACTAGGGCACCATAACTAATGCACCATAACTAATGCACCATAACTAATGCACCATAACTAATGCACCATAACTAATGCACCAGAATTAATGTATTATAACTAATGCACCATAACTAATGCACCATAACTAATGTACTATAACTAATGCACTATAACTAATGCACCATAACTAATGCACCATAACCAATGCACCATAACTAATGCAACATAACTAATGCACCATAACTAATGCACCATAGCTAATGTATTATAACTAATGCTCCATAACTAATGTATTATAACTAATCCAACATAACTAATATATTATAACTAATGCAACATAACTAATGCACCATAACTAATGCACCATAACTAATGCACAATAACTAATTCACCAAAACTAATGCAACATAACTAATCCAACATAACTAATGCACCATAACTAATGCACCATAACTAATGCAACATAACTAGGGCACCATAACTAATGCACCATAACTAATGCACCATAACTAATGCACCATACCTAGGGCAACAAACTAATGCACCATAACTAATCCAACATAACTAATATATTATAACTAATGTATTATGACTAATTTATTATAACTAATGCACAATAACTAATGCACCAGAACTAATGCACCAGAATTAATGTATTATAACTAATGCACCATAACTAATGCACCATAACTAATGCACCATAACTAATGTATTATAACTAATGCACCATAACTAATGCACCAGAACTAATGTATTATAACTAATGCACCATAACTAATGCACCATAACTAATGCAACATAACTAATGCACCATAACTAATGCACCATAACTAGGGCACCATAACTAATGCACCATAACTAATGCACCATAACTAATGCACCATAACTAGGGCAACATAACTAATGCACCATAACTAATGCACCATAACTAATGCACCATAACTAATGCACCATAACTAATGCACCAGAATTAATGTATTATAACTAATGCACCATAACTAATGCACCATAACTAATGTACTATAACTAATGCACTATAACTAATGCACCATAACTAATGCACCAGAACTAATGTATTATAACTAATGCACCATAACTAATGCACCAGAACTAATGTCTTATAACTAATGCACCATAACTAATGCAACACAACTAATGCACCATAACTAATGCACCATAACTAATGTATTATAACTAATGCAACATAACTAATGCACCATAACTAATGTATCACTAATGCACCATAACTAATGCACCATAACTAATGTATCACTAATGCAACATAACTAATGCACCATAACTAATGTATTATAACTAATGCACCAGAACTAATGCACCAGAACTAATGTATTATAACTAATGCAACATAACTAATGCACCATAACTAATGTATCACTAATGCACCATAACTAATGCACCATAACTAATGTATCACTAATGCAACATAACTAATGCACCATAACTAATGCTCCATAACTAATGCACCATAACTAATGCAACATAACTAATGCACCATAACTAATGCACCATAACTAATGCAACATAACTAATGCACCATAACTAATGCTCCATAACTAATGCACCATAACTAATGCACCATAACTAATGCTCCATAACTAATGCACCATAACTAATGCACCATAACTAATGCAACATAACTAATGCACCATAACTAATGCACCATAACTAATGCAACATAACTAATGCACCATAACTAATGCTCCATAACTAATGCACCATAACTAATGCACCATAACTAATGCAACATAACTAATGCACCATAACTAATGCACCATAACTAATGTATCACTAATGCAACATAACTAATGCACCATAACTAATGCTCCATAACTAATGCACCATAACTAATGCAACATAACTAATGCACCATAACTAATGCACCATAACTAATGCAACATAACTAATGCACCATAACTAATGCACCATAACTAATGCAACATAACTAATGCACCATAACTAATGCACCATAACTAATGCACCAGAACTAATGTATTATAACTAATGCTCCATAACTAATATATTATAACTAATTTATTATGACACATTTATTATAACTAATGCACAATAACTAATTCACCATAACTAATGCAACATAACTAATCCAACATAACTAATGCACCATAACTAATGCACCATAACTAATGCAACATAACTAGGGCACCATAACTAATGCACCATAACTAATGCTCCATAACTAATGCACCATAACTAATGCAACATAACTAATGCACCATAACTAATACACCTTAACTAATATAGTATAACTAATGCTCCATAACTAATGCACCATAACTAATGCAACATAACTAATGCACCAGAACTAATGCACCAGAACTAATGCACCAGAACTAATGCACCAGAACTAATGTATTATAACTAATGCAACATAACTAATGCACCATAACTAGGGCACCATAACTAATGCACCATAACTAATGCACCAGAACTAATGCTCCATAACTAATGTATTATAACTAATCCAACATAACTAATATATTATAACTAATGCTCCATAACTAATGCACCATAACTAATGCACCATAACTAATGCAACATAACTAATGCACCATAACTAATGCACCATAGCTAATGTATCACTAATGCAACATAACTAATGCACAATAACTAATGCACCAGAACTAATGTATTATAACTAATGCTCCATAACTAATATATTATAACTAATTTATTATGACACATTTATTATAACTAATGCACAATAACTAATTCACCATAACTAATGCAACATAACTAATGCACCATAACTAATGCTCCATAACTAATGCACCATAACTAATGCAACATAACTAATGCACCATAACTAATACACCTTAACTAATATAGTATAACTAATGCTCCATAACTAATGCACCATAACTAATGCACCAGAACTAATGCACCAGAACTAATGCTCCATAACTAATGTATTATAACTAATGCAACATAACTAATGCACCATAACTAGGGCACCATAACTAATGCACCAGAACTAATGCACCAGAACTAATGCTCCATAACTAATGTATTATAACTAATGCTCCATAACTAATGCTCCATAACTAATGCACCATAACTAATGCACCATAACTAATGCAACATAACTAATGCACCATAACTAATGCAACATAACTAATGCACCATAACTAATGCACCATAACTAATGCAACATAACTAATGCACCATAACTAATGCTCCATAACTAATGCACCATAACTAATGCAACATAACTAATGCACCATAACTAATGCACCATAGCTAATGTATCACTAATGCAACATAACTAATGCACAATAACTAATGCACCATAACTAATGCACCATAACTAATGCACCAGAACTAATGTATTATAACTAATGCTCCATAACTAATATATTATAACTAATTTATTATGACACATTTATTATAACTAATGCACAATAACTAATTCACCATAACTAATGCTCCATAACTAATGCACCATAACTAATGCACCATAACTAATGCAACATAACTAATGCACCATAACTAATGCACCATAGCTAATGTATCACTAATGCAACATAACTAATGCACAATAACTAATGCACCAGAACTAATGTATTATAACTAATGCTCCATAACTAATATATTATAACTAATTTATTATGACACATTTATTATAACTAATGCACAATAACTAATTCACCATAACTAATGCAACATAACTAATGCACCATAACTAATGCTCCATAACTAATGCACCATAACTAATGCAACATAACTAATGCACCATAACTAATACACCTTAACTAATATAGTATAACTAATGCTCCAAAACTAATGCACCATAACTAATGCACCAGAATTAATGTATTATAACTAATGCACCATAACTAATGCACCATAACTAATGCACCAGAATTAATGTATTATAACTAATGCACCATAACTAATGCACCATAACTAATGTACTATAACTAATGCACTATAACTAATGCACCATAACTAATGCACCATAACTAATGCACCATAACTAATGCACCATAACTAATGCAACATAACTAATGCACCATAACTAATGCACCATAACTAATGCACCAGAACTAATGTATTATAACTAATGCTCCATAACTAATATATTATAACTAATTTATTATGACACATTTATTATAACTAATGCACAATAACTAATTCACCATAACTAATGCAACATAACTAATCCAACATAACTAATGCACCATAACTAATGCACCATAACTAATGCAACATAACTAGGGCACCATAACTAATGCACCATAACTAATGCTCCATAACTAATGCACCATAACTAATGCAACATAACTAATGCACCATAACTAATACACCTTAACTAATATAGTATAACTAATGCTCCATAACTAATGCACCATAACTAATGCAACATAACTAATGCACCAGAACTAATGCACCAGAACTAATGCACCAGAACTAATGCACCAGAACTAATGTATTATAACTAATGCAACATAACTAATGCACCATAACTAGGGCACCATAACTAATGCACCATAACTAATGCACCAGAACTAATGCTCCATAACTAATGTATTATAACTAATCCAACATAACTAATATATTATAACTAATGCAACATAACTAATGCACCATAACTAATGCACCATAACTAATGCACAATAACTAATTCACCAAAACTAATGCAACATAACTAATCCAACATAACTAATGCACCATAACTAATGCACCATAACTAATGCAACATAACTAGGGCACCATAACTAATGCACCATAACTAATGCACCATAACTAATGCACCATAACTAATGCACCATACCTAGGGCACCAAACTAATGCACCATAACTAATCCAACATAACTAATATATTATAACTAATGTATTATGACTAATTTATTATAACTAATGCACAATAACTAATGCACCAGAACTAATGCACCAGAATTAATGTATTATAACTAATGCACCATAACTAATGCACCATAACTAATGCACCATAACTAATGTATTATAACTAATGCACCATAACTAATGCACCATAACTAATGCAACATAACTAATGCACCATAACTAATGCACCATAACTAGGGCACCATAACTAATGCACCATAACTAATGCACCATAACTAATGCACCATAACTAGGGCACCATAACTAATGCACCATAACTAATGCACCATAACTAATGCACCATAACTAATGCACCATAATTAATGTATTATAACTAATGCACCATAACTAATGCACCATAACTAATGTACTATAACTAATGCACTATAACTAATGCACCATAACTAATGCACCAGAACTAATGTATTATAACTAATGCACCATAACTAATGCACCATAACTAATGCACCATAACTAATGCACCATAACTAATGCACCAGAACTAATGTATTATAACTAATGCACCAGAACTAATGCACCATAACTAATGTATTATAACTAATGCACCATAACTAATGCAACATAACTAATGCACCATAACTAATGCACCATAACTAATGCACCATAACTAATGCACCAGAATTAATGTATTATAACTAATGCACCATAACTAATGCACCATAACTAATGTACTATAACTAATGCACTATAACTAATGCACCATAACTAATGCACCATAACTAATGCACCATAACTAATGCAACATAACTAATGCACCATAACTAATGCACCATAGCTAATGTATTATAACTAATGCTCCATAACTAATGTATTATAACTAATCCAACATAACTAATATATTATAACTAATGCAACATAACTAATGCCCCATAACTAATGCACCATAACTAATGCACAATAACTAATTCACCAAAACTAATGCAACATAACTAATCCAACATAACTAATGCACCATAACTAATGCACCATAACTAATGCAACATAACTAGGGCACCATAACTAATGCACCATAACTAATGCACCATAACTAATGCACCATACCTAGGGCACCAAACTAATGCACCATAACTAATCCAACATAACTAATATATTATAACTAATGTATTATGACTAATTTATTATAACTAATGCACAATAACTAATGCACCAGAACTAATGCACCAGAATTAATGTATTATAACTAATGCACCATAACTAATGCACCATAACTAATGCACCATAACTAATGTATTATAACTAATGCACCATAACTAATGCACCAGAACTAATGTATTATAACTAATGCACCATAACTAATGCACCATAACTAATGCAACATAACTAATGCACCATAACTAATGCACCATAACTAGGGCACCATAACTAATGCACCATAACTAATGCACCATAACTAATGCACCATAACTAGGGCACCATAACTAATGCACCATAACTAATGCACCATAACTAATGCACCATAACTAATGCACCATAACTAATGCACCAGAATTAATGTATTATAACTAATGCACCATAACTAATGCACCATAACTAATGTACTATAACTAATGCACTATAACTAATGCACCATAACTAATGCACCAGAACTAATGTATTATAACTAATGCACCATAACTAATGCACCAGAACTAATGTCTTATAACTAATGCACCATAACTAATGCAACACAACTAATGCACCATAACTAATGCACCATAACTAATGTATTATAACTAATGCAACATAACTAATGCACCATAACTAATGTATCACTAATGCACCATAACTAATGCACCATAACTAATGTATCACTAATGCAACATAACTAATGCACCATAACTAATGTATTATAACTAATGCACCAGAACTAATGCACCAGAACTAATGTATTATAACTAATGCAACATAACTAATGCACCATAACTAATGTATCACTAATGCACCATAACTAATGCACCATAACTAATGTATCACTAATGCAACATAACTAATGCACCATAACTAATGCTCCATAACTAATGCACCATAACTAATGCAACATAACTAATGCACCATAACTAATGCACCATAACTAATGCAACATAACTAATGCACCATAACTAATGCTCCATAACTAATGCACCATAACTAATGCACCATAACTAATGCTCCATAACTAATGCACCATAACTAATGCACCATAACTAATGCAACATAACTAATGCACCATAACTAATGCACCATAACTAATGCAACATAACTAATGCACCATAACTAATGCTCCATAACTAATGCACCATAACTAATGCACCATAACTAATGCAACATAACTAATGCACCATAACTAATGCACCATAACTAATGTATCACTAATGCAACATAACTAATGCACCATAACTAATGCTCCATAACTAATGCACCATAACTAATGCAACATAACTAATGCACCATAACTAATGCACCATAACTAATGCAACATAACTAATGCACCATAACTAATGCACCATAACTAATGCAACATAACTAATGCACCATAACTAATGCACCATAACTAATGCACCAGAACTAATGTATTATAACTAATGCTCCATAACTAATATATTATAACTAATTTATTATGACACATTTATTATAACTAATGCACAATAACTAATTCACCATAACTAATGCAACATAACTAATCCAACATAACTAATGCACCATAACTAATGCACCATAACTAATGCAACATAACTAGGGCACCATAACTAATGCACCATAACTAATGCTCCATAACTAATGCACCATAACTAATGCAACATAACTAATGCACCATAACTAATACACCTTAACTAATATAGTATAACTAATGCTCCATAACTAATGCACCATAACTAATGCAACATAACTAATGCACCAGAACTAATGCACCAGAACTAATGCACCAGAACTAATGCACCAGAACTAATGTATTATAACTAATGCAACATAACTAATGCACCACAACTAGGGCACCATAACTAATGCACCATAACTAATGCACCAGAACTAATGCTCCATAACTAATGTATTATAACTAATCCAACATAACTAATATATTATAACTAATGCAACATAACTAATGCACCATAACTAATGCACCATAACTAATGCACAATAACTAATTCACCAAAACTAATGCAACATAACTAATCCAACATAACTAATGCACCATAACTAATGCACCATAACTAATGCAACATAACTAGGGCACCATAACTAATGCACCATAACTAATGCACCATAACTAATGCACCATAACTAATGCACCATACCTAGGGCACCAAACTAATGCACCATAACTAATCCAACATAACTAATATATTATAACTAATGTATTATGACTAATTTATTATAACTAATGCACAATAACTAATGCACCAGAACTAATGCACCAGAATTAATGTATTATAACTAATGCACCATAACTAATGCACCATAACTAATGCACCATAACTAATGTATTATAACTAATGCACCATAACTAATGCACCATAACTAATGCAACATAACTAATGCACCATAACTAATGCACCATAACTAGGGCACCATAACTAATGCACCATAACTAATGCACCATAACTAATGCACCATAACTAGGGCACCATAACTAATGCACCATAACTAATGCACCATAACTAATGCACCATAACTAATGCACCAGAATTAATGTATTATAACTAATGCACCATAACTAATGCACCATAACTAATGTACTATAACTAATGCACTATAACTAATGCACCATAACTAATGCACCAGAATTAATGTATTATAACTAATGTATTATAACTAATGTATTATAACTAATGCAACATAACTAATGCACCATAACTAATGCACCATAACTAATGCACCATAACTAATGTATTATAACTAATGCACCATAACTAATGCACCATAACTAATGCACCAGAATTAATGCACCATAACTAGGGCACCATAATTAATGCACCATAACTAATGCACCATAACTAATGCATCATGACTAATGCAACATAACTAATGCACCAGAACTAATGCACCAGAATTAATGCACCATAACTAGGGCACCATAATTAATGCACCATAACTAATGCACCATAACTAATGCACCATAACTAATGCACCATAACTAATGTACCATAGCTAATGCACCATAGCTAATGCACCATAACTAATGCACCATAACTAATGCACTATAACTAATGCACCATAACTAATGCACCATAACTAATGCACCATAACTAATGCACCATAGCTAATGCACCATAACTAATGCACAATAACTAATGCACCATAACTAATGCACCATAACTAATGCACCAGAACTAATGTATTATAACTAATGCACCATAACTAATGCACCAGAACTAATGTATTATAACTAATGCACCATAACTAATGCACCATAACTAATGCACCATAACTAGGGCACCATAACTAATGCACCATAACTAATGCACCATAACTAATGCACCATAACTAATGCACCATAATTAGGGCACCATAACTAATGCACCATAACTAATGCACCATAACTAATGCACCATAACTAATGCACCAGAATTAATGTATTATAACTAATGCAACATAACTAATGCACCATAACTAATGCACCATAACTAATGCACCATAACTAATGCACCATAACTAATGCACCAGAACTAATGTATTATAACGAATGCACCATAACTAATGCAACATAACTAATGCACCATAACTAATGCACCATAACTAATGCACCATAACTAATGCCCCATAATTAATGTATTATAACGAATGCACCATAACTAATGCAACATAACTAATGCACCATAACTAATGCAACATAACTAATGCACCATAACTAATGCACCATAACTAATGCACCATAACTAATGCCCCATAATTAATGTATTATAACTAATGCACCATAACTAATGCACCATAACTAATGCACCATAACTAATGCACCAGAATTAATGTATTATAACTAATGCAACATAACTAATGCACCATAACTAATGCACCATAACTAATGCACCATAACTAATGCACCATAACTAATGCACCAGAACTAATGTATTATAACGAATGCACCATAACTAATGCAACATAACTAATGCACCATAACTAATGCACCATAACTAATGCACCATAACTAATGCACCATAACTAATGCACCAGAACTAATGTATTATAACGAATGCACCATAACTAATGCACCATAACTAATGCACCATAACTAATGCACCATAACTAATGCACCATAACTAATGCACCAGAACTAATGTATTATAACGAATGCACCATAACTAATGCACCATAACTAATGCACCATAACTAATGCACTATAACTAATGCACCAGAACTAATGTATTATAACTAATGCACCAGAACTAATGCACCAGAACTAATGTATTATAACTAATGCACCATAACTAATGCACCATAACTAATGCACCAGAATTAATGTATTATAACTAATGCAACATAACTAATGCACCATAACTAATGCACCATAACTAATGCACCATAACTAATGCCCCATAATTAATGTATTATAACTAATGCACCATAATTAATGCACCAGAACTAATGTATTATAACGAATGCACCAGAACTAATGCACCAGAACTAATGTATTATAACTAATGCACCAGAACTAATGTATTATAACTAATGCACCATAACTAATGCACCATAACTAATGCACCCGAACTAATGTATTATCACTAATGCACCATAACTAATGCACCAGAACTAATGCACCATAACTAATGTATTATAACTAATGCACCATAACTAATGTATTATAACTAATGCACCAGAACTAATGCACCAGAACTAATGTATTATAACTAATGCACCATAACTAATGCACCATAACTAATGCACCAGAACTAATGCACCAGAATTAATGCACCATAACTAGGGCACCATAACTAATGCACCATAACTAATGCACCATAACTAATGCACCATAACTAATGCACCATGACTAATGTACCATAGCTAATGCACCATAGCTAATGCACCATAACTAATGCACCATAACTAATGCACTATAACTAATGCACCATAACTAATGCACCATAACTAATGCACCATAACTAATGCACCATAGCTAATGCACCATAACTAATGCACCATAACGAATGCTCCATAACTAATGCACCATAACTAATGCAACATAACTAATGCACCATAACTAATGCACCATAACTAATGCACCATAACTAATGCCCCATAACTAATGCACCATAACTAATGCGCCATAACTAATCCATCATACCTAATATATTATAACTAATGCACAATAATTAATGTATTATAACTAATTTATTATAACAATTTCACTATAACTAATGCACCATAACTAATATAGTATAACTAATGCACCATAACTAATGCACCATAACTAATGCACCATAACTAATGTATTATAACTAATGCACTATAACTAATGCACCATAACTAATTTATTATAACTAATGTATTATAACTAATGTAGTATAACTAATGTTTTATAAATAATGTAATATAACTAATGCACAGCACTCTGTATAATGTTGAAACAGTATAAATGTATACGTTATTGGTTCCAGACCTTTCCAAAGGGTTTGTATCCTGTTTGTTGTAGCAGACTTGATCTCGCCAAAGTAGCTTCTTGTTCCAGAATACTGTGTTGTGTTGTTATGAACGTGTGGATTCCTTTGACTTAACTAACACCGTCAGGTTTAGAGGCAGAGAACATGGGGTGCGTTCAGGTTTATAGGCAGAGAACAAGGGGTGTGTTCAGGTTTAGAGGCAGAGAACAAGGGGTGTGTTCAGGTTTAGAGGCAGAGAACATGGGGTGTGTTCAGGTTTATAGGCAGAGAACATGGGGTGTGTTCAGGTTTAGAGGCAGAGAACATGGGGTGTGTTCAGGTTTATAGGCAGAGAACAAGGGGTGTGTTCAGGTTTATAGGCAGAGAACAAGGGGTGTGTTCAGGTTTAGAGGCAAAGAACATGGGGTGTGTTCAGGTTTATAGGCAGAGAACAAGGGGTGTGTTCAGGTTTAGAGGCAGAGAACATGTGGTGTGTTCAGGTTTATAGGCAGAGAACAAGGGGTGTGTTCAGGTTTAGAGGCAGAGCACAAGGGGTGTGTTCAGGTTTAGAGGCAGAGAACAAGGGGTGTGTTCATGTTTAGAGGCAGAGAACATGGGGTGTGTTCAGGTTTATAGGCAGAGAACAAGGGGTGTGTTCAGGTTTACAGGCAGAGAACATGGGGTGTGTTCAGGTTTATAGGCAGAGAACATGGGGTGTGTTCAGGTTTAGAGGCAGAGAACAAGGGGTGTGTTCAGGTTTAGAGGCAGAGAACATGGGGTGTGTTCAGGTTTATAGGCAGAGAACATGGGGGGTGTTCAGGTTTAGAGGCAGAGAACATGGGGTGTGTTCAGGTTTATAGGCAGAGAACATGGGGTGTGTTCAGGTTTAGAGGCAGAGAACAAGGGGTGTGTTCAGGTTTAGAGGCAGAGAACATGGGGTGTGTTCAGGTTTATAGGCAGAGAACAAGGGGTGTGTTCAGGTTTAGAGGCAGAGAACATGGGGTGTGTTCAGGTTTATAGGCAGAGAACAAGGGGTGTGTTCAGGTTTATAGGCAGAGAACATGGGGTGTGTTCAGGTTTATAGGCAGAGAACATGGGGTGCGTTCAGGTTTAGAGGCAGAGAACATGGGGTGTGTTCAGGTTTATAGGCAGAGAACATGGGGGGTGTTCAGGTTTAGAGGCAGAGAACATGGGGTGTGTTCAGGTTTATAGGCAGAGAACATGGGGTGTGTTCAGGTTTATAGGCAGAGAACAAGGGGTGTGTTCAGGTTTAGAGGCAGAGAACATGGGGTGCGTTCAGGTTTAGAGGCAGAGAACATGGGGTGTGTTCAGGTTTATAGGCAGAGAACAAGGGGTGTGTTCAGGTTTAGAGGCAGAGAACAAGGGGTGTGTTCACTAAACACATTATCATCAGCACAGTGCAACACAGTGGCAAGGATAAAACAACAATACCAACACCATGCAACGCACAACATAACAACTCTGTGCCAAGGAAAGGAGTTAGAGGAGCCAGAGGAAGAAGACACAGATGCTAGTAAACAAACGCGACACTGTGAGGGACAGTGTGTATGAGGAAGGAGGAGAGGAGAAAATTGTAATTATGGAGCGAGGCGCCAAGTTTATGTCTGAATGAAACACCTGGAGAATTATACCCGGATTATACCGCTAATGTTCTCTTGCCTCTCCTCGGTATGGAGGTGTGTGTTTGTGTGTGTGTGTGTGTGGGTGTGTGTGTGTGTACAGTATATGTGTGTATGCACATGGGAATGTGTGTGTCTGCTTGCAAGTGTCTGTGTTTGTGTGATACTGTGTTGATGTGATTATATGGATTTAGTAATAACCACATGGTCAGTAGTTCTTAATCTGTCAAATCCTCTCCAATCCTAGAACGGACCAGTTTAAATCCCTGAGAGACCGAACCAGTTTAAATCCCTGAGAGAACGGACCAGTTTAAATCCCTGAGAGAACGGACCAGTTTAAATCCCTGAGAGACCGGACCAGTTTAAATCCCTGAGAGAACGGACCAGTTTAAATCCCTGAGAGACCGGACCAGTTTAAATCCCTGAGAGAACGGACCAGTTTAAATCCCTGAGAGACCGGACCAGTTTAAATCCCTGAGAGAACGAACCAGTTTAAACCCCTGAGAGAACGGACCAGTTTAAATCCCTGAGAGACCGGACCAGTTTAAATCCCCGAGAGACCGGACCAGTTTAAATCCCTGAGAGAACGGACCAGTTTAAATCCCCGAGAGACCGGACCAGTTTAAATCCCTGAGAGAACGGACCAGTTTAAATCCCTGAGAGACCGGACCAGTTTAAATCCCTGAGAGACCGAACCAGTTTAAATCCCTGAGAGAACGGACCAGTTTAAATCCCTGAGAGAACGGACCAGTTTAAATCCCTGAGAGAACGAACCAGTTTAAAGAGACCAGTGGTGTGTTTCCACCAAACTGACTTGTTACGGATAAAAATCAGTGTTGACGACATAGTGCACGCAAAATCTATTTTCCACTTAATATTTCATGCACTGAATAATGTGTTTTCATCACATTTTCAACACTACCGATTGTTTTGTCACAAACAAATGTTGCTAAATAACTGTTAAATAGCTAATATGTTAAATAGCTAATATGTTAAATAGCAAATTTGTCTATTCTGTCTTGGAACCTGCGTTCTAGCCAACAGCAGATACAGTCTGGGTAGGCTAGCAGTGGCATGGAATCATAGATGCCAAAGGAAGTCATGTTTCCCCCCCAAAAAAAATGTACCAAGAAAAAATACATCTCAAATGATTTATCTTTTGTCTCTCTCTGTTTCATAATGTTCCTTCAATTTACACAAGGCTGAATGTATCTCACCGGAGAACGCATCCGAGAGAGCGAAACAGCGCCCCCTCTGTCTTTGTATGTGTAGGACATCTATCTATTGCTGTCTGGTCAAAAGAGCATTACATTGTTGCCGCCCGTAGCATTGAATGCAAGGGAAGCCAGCCAGTATTTGGCCTAACTTGAAAATAAAACATGTCAAAAATAATAGCCAATCAGCGTTGAGCTAAACTGAACGAGCTCAACTGTGAATGGTCCTGGCGAACCAAAAAAAAAGTGTCATGGAAGCCATTTTGGATTTGGAACATGTGTCAGTGACAGAAACAAGTTGAATTGTTGCATCTCGTTGTGATGTTGTCCTCCGATGGCTAGCTAGCTAAAATTGTCCCTTTCCTAAATTAGCCATGGATGGAGATAGGGATTTTGACTTGTGGTTTTACTTTATTCTCCGTACTGGCCAATGATTATAACGGCGATTCTGATCCAACCATAAATGTATACATTGAGGATGGAAATTCAATATGTAGCTAGATGTAAAAGCCTAACGTTAACTAGCTAACATTGCCCATGAAAGGAAGTTAGGCTAGCGAGCAAGTGTTTTAGTCAGGTAGCCAAGGACAACAACAAAAATAAAAGTGTGTACTGTATGACAGAGTCACAGACCGTTTAGACAACGTGACAATGGGAGAATGGCATTGGCTTTTCTCTACAAGTAGTGTGAGTCAAGATGTTTTTTTACTTGCAAAAATGTGGCGCGCACACACACACACACACACACACACACACACACACACACACACACACACACACACACACACACACACACACACACGCACACACACACGCGCACACACACGCGCACACACACGCGCACGCACGCACGCACGCACGCACGCACGCACGCACGCACGCACACACACACACACACACACACACACACACACACACACACACACACACACACACACACACACACACACACACAGAGAGAGAGAGAAATCAGAAACATGGACAGCTACATCATCTTTAGCTTAAGGTTGGCTGGCTTGATTTTACCCACACGCCACTACTGGAAACTAGTCTACAGTTACCCACACGCCACTACTGGAAACTAGTCTACAGTTACCCACACGCCACTACTGGAAACTAGTCTACAGTTACCCACACGCCACTACTGGAAACTAGTCTACAGTTACCCACACGCCACTACTGGAAACTGGTCTACAGTTACCCACACGCCACTACTGGAAACTAGTCTACAGTTACCCACACGCCACTACTGGCAACTAGTCTACAGTTACCCACACACCACTACTGGAAACTAGTCTACAGTTACCCACACGCCACTACTTGAAACTAGTCTACAGTTACCCACACGCCACTACTGGAACCTAGTCTACAGTTACCCACACGCCACTACTGGAAACTAGTCTACAGTTACCCACACGCCACTACTGGAAACTAGTCTACAGTTACCCACACGCCACTACTGGAAACTAGTCTACAGTTACCCACACGCCACTACTGGAAACTAGTCTACAGTTACCCACACGCCACTACTGGAAACTAGTCTACAGTTACCCACACGCCACTACTGGAAACTAGTCTACAGTTACCAACACGTCACTACTGGAAACTTGTCTACAGTTACCCACACGCCACTACTGGGAACTAGTCTACAGTTACCCACACACCACTACTGGAAACTAGTCTACAGTTACCCACACGCCACTACTGGAAACTAGTCTACAGATACCCACACGCCACTACTGGAACCTAGTCTACAGTTACCCACACGCCACTACTGGAAACTAGTCTAGTTACCCACACGCCACTACTGGAAACTAGTCTACAGTTACCCACACGCCACTACTGGAAACTAGTCTACAGTTACCCACACGCCGCTACTGGAAACTAGTCTAGAGTTACCCACACACCACTACTGGAAACTAGTCTACAGTTACCCACACGCCACTACTGGAAACTAGTCTACAGTTACCCACACGCCACTACTGGAAACTAGTCTACAGTTACCCACACGCCACTACTGGAAACTAGTCTACAGTTACCCACACGCCACTACTGGAAACTAGTCTACAGTTACCCACACGCCACTACTAGAAACTAGTCTACAGTTACCCACACGCCACTACTGGAAACTAGTCTACAGTTACCCACACGCCACTACTGGAAACTAGTCTACAGTTACCCACACGCCACTACTGGAAACTAGTCTACAGTTACTCACACGCCACTACTGGAAACTAGTCTACAGATACCCACACGCCACTACTGGAACCTAGTCTACAGGGTGAGATTATTATGGATCATTATCATGGATGTTTTTTTGTTGTCAAACGGCAGTCAAGCATCGATCCTCATGTCACCGGGATAACACGCTCGATATTCCTTGGGAAAGGACCATCAAGCTCATCACCGTGACCTTTCACCCCCCCCTGTGAAGTTCATCATCACTTATTTCATCTGTAACATAATAAACTGCATGGATTTCCTGAGTCGTAGTGGGAGGACCACACAACGTCATCGTTGTGTGACTCCAAGTTACACTATATATACAAAAGTATGTGGACACCCCTTCAAATGAGTGGATTTGGCTATTTCAGCCACAGCCGTATCTGACAGGTGTATAAAATCAAGCACACATCCATCCAATCTCCGTAGACAAACATTGGCAGTAGAATTGGCCTTACTGATGAGCTCAGTGACTTTCAACGTGGCACCGTCATAGGATGACACTTTTCCAAACAAGTCAGATTGTCATATTTCTACCCTGCTAGAGCTGCCCCCCCGGGTCAACTGTAAGAGGTGTTATTGTGAAGTGGAAACGTCTAGGAGCAACAACGGCTCAACCGCAAAGTGGTAGGTCACACAAGCTCAGAGAACAAGACCACCGTGTGCTGAAGCGCGTAGCGTGTAAATATCATCAGTACTCGGCTGCAACTACCGAGTTCCAAACGGCCTCTGGAAGCAACGTCAGCGCAAGAACAGTCCTTAGTGATGTAAACCTCACACCCCATTGGACTCTGGAGGTTTTGGAAACGTATTCTCTGGATTGACGAATCACGCTTCACCATTTGCTGTCCGACAGACAAATCTGGGTTTGGCGGATGCCAGGAGAACGCTACCTGCCCGAATGCATAGTGCCAACTGTCAAGTTTGGTGGAGGAGAAATAATGGTCTGGGGCTGTTTGTTATGTTTCAGGCCCCTTAGTTCCAGTTAAGGGAAATCTTAACCCTAGAGCATACAATGACATTCTAGACGATTCTGTGCTTCCAAATTTATGGCAAATGTGTTTTGTCGAGAAAGGTGTGGAAGAATTTGGCTGGCCTGCACAGAGCCCTGACCTCAACCCCATCGAACACCTTTGGGATAATTTGGAATGCCGACTGCGAGCCAGGCCTAATTGCCTTAACATCAATGCCCGACCTCACTAATGCTCTTGCGGCTGAATAGAAGAAATTCCCTGCAGCAATGTTCCAACATCTAGTGGAAAGCCTCCCGAGAAGAGTGGAGGCTGTTATAGCAGCAAAGGGGGGACACACTCCATATTAATGCCCATCATTTTGGAATGAGACGTTCGACGAGCAGGTGTCCACATACTTTTGGTCATGCAGTGTACTTCGATATGATGATTAATATTTGAGCATGAAGGCATTTCCACTGCCATTTCTCACATAGTACATTTTACCGACACAAACAGATAATCTAATATTAAAGAAGTCTACTGAAGTCTCGAGGTATTGCTCACCTGAGGTAGAGTACCTTAAAAAAAGCTGTAGCCCACACTTTCTTGATGTCTATAGTATTCTCTTGGGTACGCAATCTGGTTTCCGCTCAGGTTATGGATGTGTCACTGCAATCTTAAATGTCCTCAATGATGTCACCATTGCCTTTGATTCTAAGCAATGTTGTGCAGCTATTTTTATTAGCAGGCCAAAGCTTTTGATACGGTAGACCATTCCATTCTTGTGGGCCGGCTAAGGAGTATTGGTGTCTTTGAGGGGTCTTTGGTCTGGTTTGCTAACTACCTATCTCAAAGAGTGCAGTGTATAAAGTCAGAAAATCTGCTGTCTCAGCCACTGCCTGTCACCAAGGGAGTACCCCAAGGCTCGACCCTAGGCCCCACACTCTTCTCAATTTACATCAACAACATAGCTCAGGCATTTATATGCAGATGATACAGTCTTATACTCAGCTGGCCCCTCCCTGGATTGTGTGTTAAATGCTCTACAACAAAGCTTTCTTAGTGTCCAACAAGCTTTCTCTACCCTTAACCTTGTTCTGAACACCTCCAAAACAAAGGTCATGTGGTTTGGTAAGAAGAATGCCCCTTTCCCCACAGGTCTTATTACTACCTCTGAGGGTTTAGAGCTTGAGGTAGTCACCTCATACAAGTACTTGGGAGTATGGCTAGACGGTACACTGTCCTTCTCTCAGCACATATCAAAGCTGCAGGCTAAAGTTAAATCTAGACTTGGTTTCCTCTATCGTAATCGCTCCTCTTTCACCCCAGCTGCCAAACTAACCCTGATTCAGATGACCATCCTACCCATGCTAGATTACAGAGACATATTTTATAGATCGGCAGGTAAGGGTGCTCTCGAGCGGCCAGATGTTCTTTACCATTCGGCCATCAGATTTCCCACCAATGCTCCTTATAGGACACATCACTGCACTCTATACTCCTCTGTAAACTGGTCATCTCTGTATACCTGTCGCAAGACCCAGTGGTTGATGCTTATTTATTAAACCCTCTTAGGCCTCACTCCCCCCTATCTGAGATACCTACTGTATGCTCTCATCCTCCACATACAACACCCGTTCTGCCAGTCACATTCTGTTAAAGGTCCCCACAGCACACACATCCCTGGATCACTCCTCTTTTCAGTTCGCTGCAGCTAGCGACTGGAACGAGCTGCAACTAAACACTCAAACTGTTATTGTGTCTTCCTTCTTGCCCTTTGTGCTGTTGTCTGTGCCCAATAATGTTTGTACCATGTTGTTGTTATGTTGTGTTGCTACCATGTTGTTGTCATGTTGTGTTGCTACCATGTTGTTGTCATGTGATGCTGCCTTGCTATGTTGTTGTCTTAGGTCTCTCTTTATGTAGTGTTGTGTTGTCATGTGTTGCTACCATGCTATGTTGTTGTCTTAGGTCTCTCTTTATGTAGTGTTGTGTTGCTACCATGCTGTGTTGCTACCATGTTGTTGTTATGTTGTGTTGCTACCATGCTGTGTTGTCATGTGTTGCTGTCTTGCTATGATTTTGTCTTAGGTCTCTCTTCATGTAGTGTTGTGGTGTCTCTCTTGTCGTGATGTGTTTTGTCCTATATTGATATTATTATAATTTACTTATATACAGTTGAAGTCAGAAGTTTACATACACTTAGGGTGGAGTCATTAAAATTCATTTTTAAACCACTCGACACATTTCTTGTTAACAAACTATAGTTTTGGCAAGTCTGTTAGGACATCTACTTTGTGAATGACACAAGTCATTTTTCCAACAATTGTTTAAAGACAGATTATTTGACTTATAATTCACTGTATCACAATTCCAGTGGGTCAGAAGTTTACATACACTAAGTTGACTGTGCCTTTAAACAGCTTGGAAAATTCCAGGAAATTATGTAATGGCTTTAGAAGCTTCTGATAGGCTAATTGACATCATTTGAGTCAATTGGAGGTGTACCTGTGGAAGGCCTACCTTCAAACTCAGGCTAGTGTCTCTTTGCTTGACATCATGGGAAAATCAAAAGAAATCAGCCAAGACCTCAGAAAAAAAATTGTAGACCTCCACAAGTCTGGTTCATCCTTGGGAGCAACTTCCAAACGCCTGAAGGTACCACGTTCATCTGTACAAACAATAGTACGCAAGAATAAACACCATGGGACCACGCAGCCATCATACTGCTCAGGAAGGAGACGCGTTCTGTCTCCTAGAGATGAACGTACTTTCGTGCGAAAAGTGCAAATCAATCCCAGAACAACAGCAAAGGACCTTGTGAAGATGCTGGTGGAAACAGGCACAAAGTATCTATATCCACAGTAAAACGAGTCCTATATCGATATACCCTGAAAGGCCCCTCAGCAAGGAACAAGCCACTGCTCCAAAACTGCCATAAAAAAGCCAGACTACGGTTTTCAACTGGTACCGGACTTGGTACCGGAACCATCTGTATATAGCCTTGTTATGTTATTTTCTTTTGTTACTAGTTAATATTTTTTACTTTAGTTTATTTGGTAAATATTTTCTTAACTCTTCTTGAACTGCATTGTTGGTTAAGGGCTAGTAAGTAAGCATTTCACAGTAAGGTCTACACCTGTTGTATTCGGTACACGTGACAAATAAAGATTTGATTTGAAAAGATCCCACCATGTCCAACGAACAGATCATCTGTTGGCATTATTCACATTTTAAACTAAACCTCCTATTTCCATCACCATTGTAATAATATTTTTTATACGGTTTGAATATACTCGCATAAAAACTATGGATAGAAATGTGGATAGTGTCTCACTAGGATAAACGTTGATTTGTGACTGAGCATCCCTGGTTCAATCCCAGTTCTTGGTACTCGTTTTTTTTTTTTTTTTATTGCGAAGAAGAAGGCATATACTGACGTCTTGGGGACCTGGACAAATGTGGAATATTGCAGTCTATTTTTTGGTGATCTCGCTGCTCTTACCTTTCTTGTCTCCGAAAAACAGTGTCTGCTGTGCAGGGTTAGACCACTGGAGGGAAGTTTGGTCGTTGTACTCTACCCTGCAAGTCATGTTGGCTGTCCCCCCCTCTGTAACTGTCTGATTCTGGACCAAGGGGTGCTGCCCCGACGACCCTGCGGAGAGAGCGGAGAGAAGACAGGGAGAGAAAGGGGTAAATATACCAACATATAATTTGTAGCTGTAGAGACATTGGGTTTAGTATGGGTAAACATTTCTGCTATCAGAAGAGAGTCTACAAAACGAATTTCTGCTATCAGAAGAGAGTCTACAAAACTACAACCAGAGAGCTGGTTGTAGTTTTGTGCCAACATCAAACCTCTTCAATGTTGAAGTTTTGATTTCCATGTACAGTATGTGTAGACAGTATACCCTGTTATTGCATAGAATGCTTCTAATCATCTATACTGTACATGGTTTAGTGTTCCACGTGGTTTAGTGTTCTACGTGGTTTAGTGTTCTACGTGGTTTAGTGTTCCATGTGGTTTAGTGTTCTACATGGTTTAGTGTTCTATATGGTTTAGTGTTCTACATGGTTTAGTGTTCCATGTGGTTTAGTGTTCCACGTGGTTTAGTGTTCTACGTGGTTTAGTGTTCCACATGGTTTAGTGTTCTATATGGTTTAGTGTTCTATATGGTTAGTGTTCTACATGATTTAGCGTTCTACATGATTTAGTGTTCTACATGGTTTAGTGTTCTACATGGTTTAGTGTTCTATATGGTTTAGTGTTCTACATGGTTTAGTGTTCTACATGGACACGGTTTACTGTTCTACATGGACATGGTTTAGTGTTCTATATGGACATGGTTTAGTGTTCTATATGGTTTAGTGTTCTATATGGTTTAGTGTTCTATATGGTTTAGTGATCTACATGATTTAGTGTTCTACGTAGTTTAGTGTTCTACATGGACATGGTTTAGTGTTCTATATGGTTTAGTGTTCTAAATGGTTTAGTGTTCTAAATGGTTTAGTGTTCTACATGGTTTAGTGTTCTACATGGTTTAGTGTTCTACATGGTTTAGTGTTCTATATGGTTTAGTGTTCTACATGGTTTAGTGTTCTATATGGTTTAGTGTTCTACATGGTTTAGTGTTCTATATGGTTTAGTTATCTACATGGTTTAGTGTTCTACATGGTTTAGTGTTCTATATGGTTTAGTGTTCTACATGGTTTAGTGTTCTACATGGTTTAGTGTTCTACATGGTTTAGTGTTCTACATGGTTTAGTGTTCTATATGGTTTAGTGTTCTACATGGTTTAGTGTTCTACATGGTTTAGTGTTCTATATGGTTTAGTGTTCTACATGGTTTAGTGTTCTACATGGTTTAGTGTTCTACATGGTTTAGTGTTCTATATGGTTTAGTGTTCTACATGGTTTAGTGTTCTATATGGTTTAGTGTTCTATATGGTTTAGTGTTCTACATGGTTTAGTGTTCTACATGGTTTAGTGTTCTATATGGTTTAGTGTTCTACATGGTTTAGTGTTCTATATGGTTTAGTGTTCTACATGGTTTAGTGTTCTACATGGACATGGTTTAGTGTTCTATATGGACATGGTTTAGTGTTCTATATGGTTTAGTGTTCTATATGGTTTAGTGTTCTTTATGGTTTAGTGTTCTATATGGTTTAGTGTTCTACATGATTTAGTGTTCTACATTATTTAGCGTTCTACATGATTTAGTGTTCTACATGATTTAGCGTTCTACATGATTTAGTGTTCTACATGGTTTAGTGTTCTACATGGTTTAGTGTTCTACATGGTTTAATGTTCTACATGGTTTAGTCTTCTATATGGTTTAGTGTTCTACATGATTTAGCGTTCTACATGATTTAGTGTTCTACATGGTTTAGTGTTCTATATGGTTTAGTGATCTACATGGTTTAGTGATGTACATAGTTTACTGTTATATGATGTCATGTGTCTTGTGTACCATTCATTAAGTTCCCTCTCAGGAAATACAACATGAAGTTCGTTGTCAGGAAATACAAGAAATGATTTCTCAGTAAATACAAAATGAAGTTCCCTCTCAGGAAATACAAAATTAAGTTCCCTCTGAGGAAATACAAAATGAAGTTCCCTCTGAGGAAATACAAAATGAAGTTCCCTCTCAGGAAATACAACATGAAGTTCCCTCTCAGGAAATACAAAATGAAGTTCCCTCTCAGGAAATACAACATGAAGTTCCCTCTCAGGAAATACAGAATGAAGTTCCCTCTCAGGAAATACAAAATGAAGTTCCCTCTCAGGAAATATAAAATGAATTTCCCTCTCAGGAAATACAAAATGAAGTTCCCTCTCAGGAAATACAACATGAATTTCCCTCTATTAGACCCATATTATGAATATGTATTAAAAGCTGACATTATAGAGGTAGAGAGGGTCATTGGCATACCACTGAGCAAAGCGTTCTTTGTGCTATCAGGACACAACCATGTGAAACATCCGTCCCATTTCCACATATAGAACAAAGCAGAGGAGATAGGTTGGATGGAGCCTACTCTCCAGGAAGGGGGCTGAAAGGCCTAATTACTAGCCCAGAACTGAGCTCCCCTCTGGGGGGTAAATTAGCTCCTCTATGGGCCTCTCTAACTAAGATCCACCACTAAAGTCTCAGGATAAATCGCGGCTTAATGCCCACACACACACACAGGGAGGGAGGGGGATATAGAGCGAGGGGAGAAGGAGGGAAGGGAGAGGGAGAGAGATGGACAGGGAGGGAGGGAAGGGGGAGAGAGAGAGGGATGGGGGGAGAGAGGGAGGGAAGGGGGAGAGGGAGGGAAGGGGGAGAGAGATGGACAGGGAGGGAGGGAAGGGGGAGAGAGAGAGGGATGGGGGGAGAGAGGGAGGGAAGGGGGAGAGGGAGGGACAGGGAGGGAGGGAAGGGGGAGAGAGAGAGGGATGAGGGGGAGAGAGAGAGGGATGGGGAGGGAGGGAGGGAGGGAAGGGGGGAGGGAGGGAGGGAGGGAGGGAAGGGGGAGAGGGAGGGAGAGGGAGGGAGGGAAGGGGGAGAGAGAGAGGGATGGGGGAGAGAGAGAGGGATGGGGGGTGGGGAGGAGGGAGGGAAGGGGGAGAGGGAAGGGGGAGAGGGAGAAAGATGGACAGGGAGGGAGGGAAGGGGGAGAGGGAGGGACAGGGAGAAAGATGGACAGGGAGGGAGGGAAGGGGGACAGGGAGGGACAGGGAGGAAGAGAGAGATTTAAAAAAAATACCTTTATTGGCCCAATAGTTATTACATCATTTACAATACAAACTTTCTTTACAATACAAACTTTATTTCATTTAACCTGGAAAGTTAGAACCAAACCCCTCTCCTCGTCCACTGTACATAGGACAGCCTCAACCTGCACAGCAGTGGTTCTATGGCTGAACAGTACAGCTGATCTCAGCCCCTGCAGCATCTCCCTCAGCCTGGCCGACTCAGCCCACCCCCCCACTTTCACCATCCCTCAGCCTGGCCGTCTCAGCCCACCCCCCCACTTTCACCATCCCTCAGCCTGGCTGTCTCAGCCCACCCCCCCACTTTCACCATCCCTCAGCCTGGCCGACTCAGCCCACCCCCTCCACTTTCACCATCCCTCAGCCTGGCTGTCTCAGCCCACCCCCTCCACTTTCACCATCCCTCAGCCTGGCCGTCTCAGCCCACCCCCTCCACTTTCACCATCCCTCAGCCTGGCTGTCTCAGCCCACCCCCTCCACTTTCACCATCCCTCAGCCTGGCCGACTCAGCCCACCCCCTCCACTTTCACCATCCCTCAGCCTGGCTGTCTCAGCCCACCCCCTCCACTTTCACCATCCCTCAGCCTGGCCGACTCAGCCCAACCCCTCCACTTTCACCATCCCTCAGCCTGGCTGTCTCAGCCCACCCCCTCCACTTTCACCATCCCTCAGCCTGGCCGTCTCAGCCCACCCCCCCACTTTCACCATCCCTCAGCCTGGCCGTCTCAGCCCACCCCCCCACTTTCACCATCCCTCAGCCTGGACGTCTCAGCCCACCCCCCCACTTTCACCATAACAGAAGCCCAGAGTACAATAGCTTGACCCATGACCTAAACCCACTACCCGAGAGAGAGAGAGAGGGAGAGAGAGAGAGAGAGAGAGAGAGAGAGAGAGAGAGAGAGAGAGAGAGAGAGAGAGAGAGAGAGAGAGAGCAAGTGACATCACCCTGCATGTCTGTAATCACACTGGGCACATCACCCTGTGTGTCTGTAATCACACTAGGCACATCACCCTGCGTGTCTGTAATTACACTGGGCACATCACCTTGTGTGTCTGTAATCACACTGGGCACATCACCTTGTGTGTCTGTAATTACACTGGGCACATCACCCTGCGTGTCTGTAATCACACTGGGCACATCACCCTGCGTGTCTGTATTTACACTGGGCACATCACCCTGTGTGTCTGTAATTACACTGGGCACATCACCCGTGTGTCTGTAATTACACTGGGCACATCACCCGTGTGTCTGTAATTACACTGGGCACATCACCCGTGTGTCTGTAATTACAATGGGCACATCACCCTGTGTGTCTGTAATCACACTGGGCACATCACCCTGCGTGTCTGTATTTACACTGGGCACATCACCCTGTGTGTCTGTAATTACACTGGGCACATCACCCGTGTGTCTGTAATTACACTGGGCACATCACCCGTGTGTCTGTAATTACACTGGGCACATCACCCTGTGTGTCTGTAATCACACTGGGCACATCACCCGTGTGTCTGTAATTACACCGGGCACATCACCCTGTGTGTCTGTAATCACACTGGGCACATCACCTTGTGTGTCTGTAATTACACTGGGCACATCACCCTGCGTGTCTGTAATCACACTGGGCACATCACCCTGCGTGTCTGTAATTACACTGGGCACTTCACCCTGCGTGTCTGTAATTACACCGGGCACATCACCCTGTGTGTCTGTAATCACACTGGGCACATCACCCGTGTGTCTGTAATTACACCGGGCACATCACCCTGTGTGTCTGTAATCACACTGGACACATCACCTTGTGTGTCTGTAATCACACTGGGCACATCATCCGTGTGTCTGTAATTACACTGGGCACAACACCCTGCGTATCTGTAATTACACTGGGCACATCACCTTGTGTGTCTGTAATCACACTGGGCACATCACCCGTGTGTCTGTAATTACACAGGGCACATCACCCTGTGTGTCTGTAATCACACTGGACACATCACCTTGTGTGTCTGTAATCACACTGGGCACATCACCCGTGTGTCTGTAATTACACTGGGCACATCATTCTCCACTGTCTGTGAGACAGGCGTATCAACCTCATAGTCAGCTGCTCTTTGTAATCACTGCCGGGAGCTCAGCCACTTTCACGACGCCCCTGTGCTTCCCGCCACGGCAACCTGCCACGGCAACCTGGCTACATTAACATCATCCACATTAACATCAACAGTATGAATCTTGCAATTCCCATGTTTCGGGTCGAGTCTGGACCTAAGGTGGAGGCCCGTCCTCAGATCAGGAGCCAGACACGGCTGAGGGATCCATCGGTGCCCCACTCACCCCGCTCCCTGTGTGTGCATGCCTACTGCTTTTCATCCAATCAAAACACTTCTGACTCCCTGTGGTCACGTTAAAACCCTATAGGCTCTCTCCTCATACCTCACCTGATACGAAATACCTACTGTTTTTGTTGTTGTCGGTCAAAAAAACACAACATGAAAACCTGCCTTATTAAGTGGTAACATGTTACAACAGTTTGTTTTTTTATTTTACATTGAAGTAATAACTCTCTCTCTTTGGGCTGGCGAATTTCCCGTTAAGGTGTTAAGGCTGTCGCATCAGGTCGCCATCGCAAATGAACGGTGGTGGCACATTGGATATTCGAGAAGCAGTTGAAAGATTTTCATAGCCAACGTCCTCCACCGTCCCATTTTTGGTTCTGACATACACCTGAAACCGTGGCGGAGATAAAGGGATGGCTTCTCCACGTTTTTTCCCCCCTCATAGCTCTAGAAAGCCAGCGCCATCATCCAGGCAGATAGCTCAAGATTGACTTCGAAAATGGACGTCTATGTCCTGAGGACATCGGGGAAATGCCTTCAAAACTGTCCACCAGGGGCAACAATGAGCGCTATTGCCATTAAGTACGCTTAGGTTTTGCTAGGGCAAAATCGTTTGACTCTGAATCCAAAGGTCACTTGTTCAACCCTAGTGGTAGACACTAATTTATTGTTTTAACCCTATCCCAAACCTTAACCATTAACTTAAAGATCCACCATACAGATATCGCTCTACCATTTCCTGGTTGATAAACTTCTAATAGTTTGCCTAATTTCAAAACAAGCAAGAGTAGTGTATAGAATCGTTGTAACATCTAAACTCTATTTTCTGATGTTTGAAGCTAGTGTACAAAATCTAAAGTAAAAGACGCAAAAATTTTTACTTAAGAACGGGAAGCATAGAAATATCACACCTAGAACAGATCTACCTCTTCTTAGACTGGCTTTCAATGAGAATGACAGATCTATTCCACACATTTCTATGTAAATTTGGTCAGGTCACCCCCCCCAAAAAAGTTACACACGTTGCAGCTTACATTCGGGATGAATGCCTTAAACGTAACGTTTTCACCCTATCCAAGACCTTAGCCCTCATCCCTCAACTTTGGGATTTGACGTTTGGAGAAACGGAACGATGTTAAGCAGGAGGAGGCAACCCAGGGTGTAAAAAAAAACACTTTGAAATTTGACGTTTGGACAAACGTGGATAAAACCGCGAGATGTTGTTCCCATCATCACCACCACCACCATCAATCCTGTCACTATCATCCAACTAGGCTGCCATCAGAATATATACCTTCACTATCACCCAACTGGGCTGCCATCAGAATATATACTTTCACTATCATCCAACTAGGCTGCCATCAGACTATATACCTTCACTATCACCCAACTGGGCTGCCATCAGAATATATACCTTCACTATCATCCAACTAGGCTGCCATCAGACTATATACCTTCACTATCACCCAACTGGGCTGCCATCAGAATATATACCTTCACTATCACCCAACTGGGCTGCCATCAGAATATATACCTTCACTATCATCCAACTAGGCTGCCATCCGAATAGATACCTTCACTATCATCCAACTAGTCTGCCATCCGAATAGATACCTTCACTACCATCCAACTAGTCTGCCATCAGAATAGATACCTTCACTATCATCCAACTAGGCTGCCATCTGAATAGATACCTTCACTACCATCCAACTAGTCTGCCATCAGAATAGATACCTTCACTATCATCCAACTAGGCTGCCATCAGAATAGATACCTTCACTATCATCCAACTAGTCTGCCATCAGAATAGATACCTTCACTATCATCCAACTAGGCTGCCATCAGAATAGATACCTTCACTATCATCCAACTAGGCTGCCATCAGAATAGATACCTTCACTATCATCCAACTAGTCTGCCATCAGAATAGATACCTTCACTATCATCCAACTAGGCTGCCATCAGAATAGATACCTTCACTATCATCCAACTAGGCTGCCATCAGAATAGATACCTTCACTATCATCCAACTAGTCTGCCATCAGAATAGATACCTTCACTATCATCCAACTAGGCTGCCATCAGAATAGATACCTTCACTATCATCCAACTACGCTGCCATCAGAATAGATACCTTCACTATCATCCAACTAGGCTGCCATAGGAATAGATACCTTCACTACCATCCAACTACACTGCCATCAGAATAGATACCTTCACTATCATCCAACTAGGCTGCCATCAGAATAGATACCTTCACTACCACCCAACTAGGCTGCCATCAGAATATATACAGTGGGGCAAAAAAGTATTTAGTCAGCCACCAATTGTGCAAGTTCTCCCACTTAAAAAGATGAGAGAGGCCTGTAATTTTCATCATAGGTACACTTCAACTATGACAGACAAAATGAGGGAAAAAAATCCAGAAAATCACATTGTAGGATTTTTTATGAATTTATTTGCAAATTATGATGGAAAATAAGTATTTGGTCAATGACAAAAGTTTATCTCAATACTTTGTTATATACCCTTTGTTGGCAATGACAGAGGTCAAACGTTTTCTGTAAGTCTTCACAAGGTTTTCACACACTGTTGCTGGTATTTTGGCCCATTCCTCCATGCAGATCTCCTCTAGAGCAGTGATGTTTTGGGGCTGTTGCTGGGCAACACGGACTTTCAACTCCCTCCAAAGATTTTCTATGGGGTTGAGATCTGGAGACTGGCTAGGCCACTCCAGGACCTGCCCCCCCAAAAAAAATCAGCTAGTAACCATTATCTTATCGATCATTTTCTTATTTTGTCTGCATACTGCAATTCATCTTTTAGCTGCAAATGTTTACAAGACAGCCTAACCATTAATATGATCCTTGATATTTGAGACACAGCCACTGTGCTCCAATCCAATCCATGTTATTTTAAATGGACAACATTGTTTCCCCAGCAACTGTTTTCTATCCAAACCCTTCCTTCAGAGATTGTTCTCAAGGTTCATTGTTCGTTCCAATAAAGATTTAGCTCATTCAATTTCAATTTCCACTGACCTTTTCCTACAAAACGAGGAACAAACAACTTTACATCTCGTTAACCAACCATGCAACAACAATGACACAAATGGCAGTATTCATCTACATGATTGCGCTACCTGGTGGGACCATTTTGGACTCTATACACAATTAAAGACAGCCTGAGACACGGTATAATAGTCTATAGCATATGATGGAAACGTACTTGGTGTGATAAAATAAAATAATCACAAAGACAGACAGACAGACAGACAGACGAGACAGACAGACAGACAGACAGACAGACAGACAGACAGACAGAGTCCTGGTTATCCCTAACCCAGATAGGGATATTTAGAAAAAGTTACTAGTATTTTGCAACCTTAAACATACTGTATCCCAAACATTGCTAGCATCTGTTTTCTATTTAGTCCTTTACCCTCCCACGTCAGAGCTGTGATTACTCCAAGACAAGTACCCTCTGTTCCCTCTGAGTATATACTTCCCAGGGCTGAAGTGTATACTTTTTAGGACTGGCGTGTACACTTCTGAATGAAGTGTGCTCGTTGGAGGGTCCTTAGCCAAACAATCTTCTGCAATCAGCATAACCACACAAGCACTACGACACACTCACCGTCTTAATGAACACTCACTTGAATGCAATTCATATCTGTTTTCAGCTACAAGCTTTCGACAGGCTTTTCTGCAGTGCCATGTCGGAAACTAAAGTCAATTTCCATTGGAAATATCTTGCTGCCCCGACAAAGTATAAATCCAACACTGATATAGGATCAGTTAAATAATACCTGGACATGGCATTACCAAATACAAGCCCAACAACCCATATGTCCTGTTGATTCACAACCCATATGTCCTGTTGATTCTCAACCCATATGTCCTGTTGATTCACAACCCATATGTCCTGTTGATTCACAACCCATATGTCCTGTTGATTCACAACCCATATGTCCTGTTGATTCTCAACCCATATGTCCTGTTGATTCACAACCCATATGTCCTGTTGATTCTCAACCCATATGTCCTGTTGATTCACAACCCATATGTCCTGTTGATTCTCAACCCATATGTCCTGTTGATTCACAACCCATATGTCCTGTTGATTCACAACCCATATGTCCTGTTGATTCTCAACCCATATGTCCTGTTGATTCACAACCCGTATGTCCTGTTGATTCACAACCATATGTCCTGTTGATTCTCAACCCATATGTCCTGTTGATTCACAACCCATATGTCCTGTTGATTCTCAACCCATATGTCCTGTTGATTCTCAACCCATATGTCCTGTTGATTCTCAACCCATATGTCCTGTTGATTCACAACCCATATGTCCTGGGATGACTCCCAAATTGCACCATATTCACTTCCTAGTGCACTATTTTTGATGAGTGCACATAAGTCACTGGTCAAAAGTAGTGCACTAAATAGGGAATAACGTACCATTTGGTACGCATCCACATATTTTACACCAGGTAACCAGGCCTACAAGCCGATGCCAGAAATGACTATATACATTATTATTATAATATTTACAGTGGATTCAGGCTAGCTAGCTGAGGCCTGAACCTGCAGTCACACACAGACCGACGAGTAGAGATCACTTCCATTGAGTCACATGGGAAGTTAAGAGAAATGACCATTTACGATGTGCTTTGTCTCACTCTTCTCTCCCTCCTCTCTTCCTCCTCTCTTCCCCCTCTCTCCCTTCTCTCTTCTCTTCCCTCCTCTCTTCCTCCTCTCTTCCCCCTCTCTCCCCTCTCACTACGTTCACCTGCGTAAGATGCAGCTATTTGACCGTGAAGTCTATGTATGAAACGGGGATGAGCCAATTTTACAGTTGAGACACCCAGACTGAGGGAGGTGAAGTGGAGAGAGAGACGAGGAGGAGGGTGGGGGTAGAGAGGGAGGAGGGTGCAGGGAGAGAGAGGGAGGGAGTTGAAGTGGAGAGAGGAATGAGAGATAGGGATGAGAAGTAAAGGATAAGGACATGGACATGGAGATGTGAGGCAAAGGGGGAAAACGGGATGAAAAGTGAGGGATGAGGAGGTAGAGAGGTGAGGCGAGGAGCACGATAGAGAGAGAGAGAAAGGGAGGAGAAGCGGAAGAGAGACGGAGGAGGGTGGGGAGAGAGGGAGGAAAGAGAGAAGGAAAGGAAAGAGGAGAGAGAGGTGAGGCGAGGAGCACGATAGAGAGAGAGAGAAAGGGAGGAGAAGCGGAAGAGAGACGGAGGAGGGTGGGGAGAGAGGGAGGAAAGAGAGAAGGAAAGGAAAGAGGAGAGAGAGGTGAGGAGAGGAGAGACGGAGGAGAGAAAGAGGGATGAGCAGTGAGGGATGAGGAAGTAGTGGTAGAGAGAGAAAGAGGTAAGGCAAGGAGCATGGGTCATTTACAGTGCTGATTAAGGTCTCCCTGGGTTAACATGGCGTGTGAGAGAGAGATAGAGGGAGGAGAGGAGCAAGAGATAGAGAGAAATGGATCTGGGCTGCTAGAGGAATGTTTTATTCATGGAGGTTTTGCATGAAGCATGTCCTGTCACCAGAATTACTGCCTGCATCCTCCTCTCCTCTCCTCTCCCCTCTTCAATCTCTCGCTCTCTCGCTCTCTCTCGCTCTCTCGCTCTCTGACTCACATATTTTCTCTTTCTGTTTTTTAAAAATATTTCTCTCTCGCTCTCTCTGTATCCTCCTTCTTTTTCTTCTCTCTCTCTTTCTCATCCATCTCTTTCTCCTCTCTCTCGTCCCGTGCGATCTCTCTCTCTCTCTTGCGTCGTTCTCTCTTCGCCATCTTTCCTCTCTGACGAGTTCTCCCTCCTTCTTTCTCTATTGTCCTTAAAACCTGCTCATTTGTCAACCCATCTTGAGTTGTGAGAATAAATAAAGCAACAAACAAGAAAGTGTACTGAAAACTAATAGTGGAAACCAACCGTGGAAACTACGTCCCAACACAGTTGTCTGAAACATTCGTGATCTGTGTCCTTTCCGCCTCAGACACCAAGGAAGGAAGGAAGGAAGGTAGGTAGGAAGGAAGCTGGATAGGTCGGTCGGTTGGTCGGTAGGGGTGTGTGTGTGTGTGTGACTGTATCACTGACCAGACAAGGTTAGTGTAGTCAGTGTAGTGTAAGAAAATGCACAGCGATGTGTATGTCCATAGAGATAGTTATATTAGTGTGTGTGTGACTGTGATGGTTCTATTAGCCCTGTCCCTCTGTCTTCCTAATTGCCTGGTGGAGGGGTCCTTATACCCTTCCCGCTGGCCATCCGTGCCTGAGAAATGGGTCTCCTGTGGGATGGAGGGAGGAGTGTGTGTGTGTGTGTCCTCTGTTCAACTCCTTGAGTCGCCTCACCTCAACGCCTCTCTCTCTCTTCTTCTCCATCTCTCCTCTCCACTCTTCCCCTCTCTCCCTCCCTCCCTCTCTCTCTTCTCCTTGTATCCCTCCTCTCCTCTCTTCACCTCTCTCCCTCCATCTCTCTTCTTCTCCATCTCTCCTCTCCTCTCTTCCCCTCTCTCCCTCCCTCTCTCTCTTCTCCTTGTATCCCTCCTCTCCTCTCTTCCCCTCTCTCCCTCCCTCCCTCCCTCTCTCTCTTCTCCTTGTATCCCTCCTCTCCTCTCTTCACCTCTCTCCCTCCATCTCTCTTCTTCTCCATCTCTCCTCTCCTCTCTTCCCCTCTCTCTCTCCATCCCTCTCTCTCTTCTCCTTGTATCCCTCCTCTCCTCTCTTCTTCCCGCATCCCTCCTCTCACCCCCTTTCTCCCTCCATCTCTCTTCTTCTCCATCTCTCCTCTCCTCTCTTCACCTCTCTCCCTCCCTCTCTCTCTTCTCCCTGCATCCCTCCTCTTCTCTCTCCATCCAGGCGGGGTCATATTGATTAAAGATGTTAAAACTATTTTAGCTGAACAATGTACCTTCAACCCCCATACCATTACTTCCCTTAGAACAAAAAAACACGTGAAAATCTAATTTTCACATGTTAAATCACATTTTTGCAAGTGAAATAACTGTTGAGGCACAGCTGAGGTCAGTTGTTTACATGTGAAACCATATGTTAAAATGTATTCAATATAGAGTTCACATGTTAACACCACCTTTTTTTCACATGTGAGAAAAATAACATGTTTTCACCTCACACGTGAATTGCATATTCACATTTGAAAATCGAATTTGCATTTTCCCCTGTGAAAAACGTTCATACGTAAAAAGCATTCAAATGTTGTCACGTGTAGTATCATGGTATCACATGTTATCACATTAACCAAAGGTTAAAAAATTCACTAAGGGTCTCCTCTCCCCTATCCTCGCCTCTCCTCTCCTCGCCTCGCTTCGCCTCTCCCTCCCTCCCTCCTCTCTTCCTGCCTTCATGTCCTCAAAGACACTCCCTGCGGGAAATGACACTGTCACTTTTTTCTCTAATTCTTGTTCTCTCTCTCTCTCATCCTCTCTCCCTCTATCACTCTCTTTCCCCATCTCTCTCTCTTCCTCTCCATCTCTCGTGGGTGGGGTCAGTTTAATTGACTTCCTCTCCGTCTCTCTGCTCGTGGGTGGAGTCAGTTTAATTGACTTCGGGATGGCAGATATATACAGTGAATGGAAAATAATATAAGGCACAGGCTATTCCATTTCCTACTATTGACATTGTCTAATCAGTGTCAGCGCACACCGCCTCCAGGTAGAATACATGTAACTATACAAATCATAACGGTATCGCTAGAATCTTCATCATATTACATATACTCTTACATCACGTCGCCATGACACAGCCTCCTACTCTTCCTGCTTTGCACGTAATAATGGCCAGAACGACAAAACACTGGAACCAAGATAATATTCTAGAATTAGAGAGAACCTAGAAACCTTGGCATTGTTCTAGCACGGCAACATTCTATAGATAATCGTTCTTAGAGAACATAGAACCCTGGCATGCAGGGTATCAGGTGAGGGGGAATGTAGCCAGGATATACAGTAAATATTAGTTTCTCAGATCTAGTCTCTGTTAGGTCTTAGATCAGTAAATAACATGGCTATATACAACAAGTACCAGGTAATAACATGGCTATATACAGGAAGTACCAGGTAATAACATGGCTATATACAACAAGTACCAGGTAATAACATGGCTATATACAAGAAGTACCAGGTAATAACATGGCTATATACAGGAAGTACCAGGTAATCACATGGCTATATACAGGGAATACCAGGTAATAACATGGCTATATACAGGAAGTACCAGGTAATAACATGGTTATATACAGGGAGTACCAGGTAATAACATGGCTATATACAGGAAGTACTAGGTAATAACATGGCTATATACAAGAAGTACCAGGTAATAACATGGTTATATACATGGTGGTACCAGGTAATAACATGGCTATATACAGGAAGTACTAGGTAATAACATGGTTATATACAGGGAGTACCAGGTAATAACATGGTTATATACAGGAAGTACCAGGTAATAACATGGCTATATACATGGAGTACCAGGTAATAACATGGCAATATACATGACGTACCATATAATAACATGGCTATATACAGGGAGTACCGGGTAATTACATGGCTATATACAGGGAGTATTAGTACCGAGTCGATGTGCAAGGGTACGAGATAATTGTGGTAGTTATGTACATATATGTAGGGGTAAAGTGACTAGGCAACAGGATAGATAATAAACAGTAGCAGCAGTATACTGTAGGTAGGGGTAAAGGATAGATAATAGACAGTAACAGCAGTATACTGTAGGTAGGGGTAAAGGATAGATAATAGACAGTAACATCAGTATACTGTAGGTAGGGGTAAAGGATAGATAATAGACAGTAGCAGCAGTATACTGTAGGTAGGGGTAAAGGATAGATAATAGACAGTAACAGCAGTATACTGTAGGTAGGGGTAAAGGATAGATAATAGACAGTAACAGCAGTATACTGTAGGTAGGGGTAAAGGATAGATAATAGACAGTAACAGCAGTATACTGTAGGTAGGGGTAAAGTGACTAGACAACAGGATAGATAATAGACAGTAACAGCAGTATACTGTAGGTAGGGGTAAAGGATAGATAATAGACAGTAACAGCAGTATACTGTAGGTAGGGGTAAAGGATAGATAATAGACAGTAACAGCAGTATACTGTAGGTAGGGGTAAAGGATAGATAATAGACAGTAGCAGCAGTATACTGTAGGTAGGGGTAAAGGATAGATAATAGACAGTAACAGCAGTATACTGTAGGTAGGGGTAAAGGATAGATAATAGACAGTAACAGCAGTATACTGTAGGTAGGGGTAAAGGATAGATAATAGACAGTAACAGCAGTATACTGTAGGTAGGGGTAAAGGATAGATAATAGACAGTAACAGCAGTATACTGTAGGTAGGGGTAAAGGATAGATAATAGACAGTAACAGCAGTATACTGTAGGTAGGGGTAAAGGATATATAATAGACAGTAGCAGCAGTATACTGTAGGTAGGGGTAAAGGATATATAATAGACAGTAACAGCAGTATACTGTAGGTAGGGGTAAAGGATAGATAATAGACAGTAACAGCAGTATACTGTAGGTAGGGGTAAAGGATAGATAATAGACAGTAACAGCAGTATACTGTAGGTAGGGGTAAAGGATAGATAATAGACAGTAACAGCAGTATACTGTAGGTAGGGGTAAAGTGACTAGACAACAGGATAGATAATAGACAGTAACAGCAGTATACTGTAGGTAGGGGTAAAGGATAGATAATAGACAGTAACAGCAGTATACTGTAGGTAGGGGTAAAGGATAGATAATAGACAGTAACAGCAGTATACTGTAGGTAGGGGTAAAGGATAGATAATAGACAGTAGCAGCAGTATACTGTAGGTAGGGGTAAAGGATAGATAATAGACAGTAACAGCAGTATACTGTAGGTAGGGGTAAAGGATAGATAATAGACAGTAACAGCAGTATACTGTAGGTAGGGGTAAAGGATAGATAATAGACAGTAACAGCAGTATACTGTAGGTAGGGGTAAAGGATAGATAATAGACAGTAACAGCAGTATACTGTAGGTAGGGGTAAAGGATAGATAATAGACAGTAACAGCAGTATACTGTAGGTAGGGGTAAAGGATATATAATAGACAGTAGCAGCAGTATACTGTAGGTAGGGGTAAAGGATATATAATAGACAGTAACAGCAGTATACTGTAGGTAGGGGTAAAGGATAGATAATAGACAGTAACAGCAGTATACTGTAGGTAGGGGTAAAGTGACTAGACAACAGGATAGATAATAGACAGTATCAGCAGTATACTGTAAGTAGGGGTAAAGGATAGATAATAGACAGTAACAGCAGGATACTGTAGGTAGGGGTAAAGTGATAGGCATAGATAATAGACAGTAACAGCAGTATACTGTAGGTAGGGGTAAAGTGACTAGACAACAGGATAGATAATAGACAGTAACAACAGTATACTGTAGGTAGGGGTAAAGTGACTAGGCAACAGGATAGATAATAGACAGTAACAGCAGTATACTGTAGGTAGGGGTAAAGGATAGATAATAGACAGTAACAGCAGTATACTGTAGGTAGGGGTAAAGGATAGATAATAGACAGTAACAGCAGTATACTGTAGGTAGGGGTAAAGGATAGATAATAGACAGTAACAGCAGTATACTGTAGGTAGGGGTAAAGGATAGATAATAGACAGTAACAGCAGTATACTGTAGGTAGGGGTAAAGGATAGATAATAGACAGTAACAGCAGTATTCTGTAGGTAGGGGTAAAGTGACTAGGCAAGGCGATGGATAATAGACAGTAACAGCAGAGTTTGTGATGAGTATGAAAGTGTGTGTCTGTGTGTGTGAATGGGTGTGTGTGTGTGTGGTGTCAGAATGCATGTGGGCGCATGTTATGTGTGTGTGTGTGTGTGTGTCAGCGTCAGTAAGTGTGAGTGAGTGTGTGGGTAGAGTCTTATGTGGTTGCATGGAGTCAGTGTAAGATAGTCAGAGCAAAAAAGATCCTGGTAAAAAAAGAGGTAAGGTTTCCCTGCATTAACACCACGACCACGAAATCACAAGGGTTGAGCCTTCTCTTGTTTGAGTATTGGCCCTATACAGTTCGTTGAGTGCCGTCTTAGTGCCTGCATCGTGTTTGTGTTGATAAATAGACGGCTACGAAAAATACAGATGAATACTCTCTTGGTAAATAGTGTGGTCTACAGCTTATCATGAGAAACTCTACCTCGGGCGAGCAGAACCTCGAGACTTCTTTAAAATCAGAGATCACGCAGCAGCTCTTGTTAACACTAGAACGACCAACGGCCACTGACATTTGATTTTGTAAAACAAAAAAACGAACCTTCAGAAAAATGTGCTATGTCCTGCTCTTTCCCTGACTCTTCCTAAATGTTTGTATTTTACGCTGCATATTTGTCCGGATTTTTAAATCACAAACAGAAAAATATTTAGAGCCTTTTTACCAGTTTTTTCCACCACACTTATTCCCAACTTGACAATGTTCTGTAGGATGTTGGTACCCAGCCAGGCTCCAAGACAATGTGCTGTAGGACGTTGGTACCCAGCCAGGTTCCAAGACAATGTGCTGTAGGATGTTGGTACCCAGCCAGGCTCCAAGACAATGTGCTGTAGGATCTTGGTACCCAGCCAGGTTCCAAGACAATGTGCTGTAGGACGTTGGTACCCAGCCAGGTTCCAAGACAATGTGCTGTAGGACGTTGGTACCCAGCCAGGTTCCAAGACAATGTGCTGTAGGACGTTGGTACCCAGCCAGGTTCCAAGACAATGTTCTGTAGGATGTTGGTACCCAGCCAGGCTCCAAGACAATGTGCTGTAGGATGTTGGTACCCAGCCAGGCTCCAAGACAATGTGCTGTAGGACGTTGGTACCCAGCCAGGCTCCAAGACAATGTGCTGTAGGACGTTGGTACCCAGCCAGGGTCCAAGACAATGTGCTGTAGGACGTTGGTACCCAGCCAGGCTCCAAGACAATGTGCTGTAGGACGTTGGTACCCAGCCAGGCTCCAAGACAATGTGCTGTAAGATGTTGGTACCCAGCCAGGCTCCAATACAATGTGCTGTAGGACGTTGGTACCCAGCCAGGCTCCAAGACAATGTTCTGTAGGACGTTGGTACCCAGCCAGGCACCAAGACAATGTGCTGTAGGACGTTGGTACCCAGCCAGGCTCCAAGACAATGTGCTGTAGGACGTTGGTACCCAGCCAGGCTCCAAGACAATGTGCTGTAGGACGTTGGTACCCAGCCAGGCTCCAAGACAATGTGCTGTAGGATGTTGGTACCCAGCCAGGGTCCAAGACAATGTGCTGTAGGACGTTGGTACCCAGCCAGGCTCCAAGACAATGTGCTGTAGGACGTTGGTACCCAGCCAGGCTCCAAGACAATGTGCTGTAAGATGTTGGTACCCAGCCAGGCTCCAAGACAATGTGCTGTAGGACATTGGTACCCAGCCAGTCTCCAAGACAATGTGCTGTAGGACGTTGGTACCCAGCCAGGCTCCAAGACAATGTGCTGTAGGACGTTGGTACCCAGCCAGGCTCCAAGACAATATGCTGTAGGACATTGGTACCCAGCCAGGCTCCAAGACAATGTGCTGTAGGACGTTGGTACCCAGCCAGGGTCCAAGACAATGTGCTGTAGGACGTTGGTACCCAGCCAGGCTCCAAGACAATGTGCTGTAGGACGTCGGTACCCAGCCAGGCTCCAAGACAATGTGCTGTAAGATGTTGGTACCCAGCCAGGCTCCAAGACAATGTGCTGTAGGACATTGGTACCCAGCCAGGCTCCAAGACAATGTGCTGTAGGACGTTGGTACCCAGCCAGGCTCCAAGACAATGTGCTGTAGGACGTTGGTACCCAGCCAGGCTCCAAGACAATGTGCTGTAGGACATTGGTACCCAGCCAGGCTCCAAGACAATGCGCTGTAGGACATTGGTACCCAGCCAGGCGCTAATGCATCTCTCTCTCCTCACTGAATGAATGACAAATGGATGAATGGACGATAATTATGCACCTTACTTCACAATGCAATTTAAATGAGGCCTAACTGAATGATAAGGAGGTTGAAGAGGTTGATTTAATTTAGAAAGACAATAGTGTAATGATGAGTTTGTGATATTCCTATTTATCAGCAACAAATAATTTGACCGCGAGCCTTGGGGGTTGATGCAATCATTTTTTATGTTTCACTTTGTAAAAAATAGAAGCTGTTATGGGACTGTTTTTTATTTACTGTACCTCTATATTCCTAATCAAATGTATTGTAAGGTAAACAAACACATGGTACATGTTGCAGAAGGCCTTCAAAGTCATGCTAAAACATATCCTTGATTCGATCCAGTGAAGAAAACGATGCTAGGCCACTGAATGAATAACAAATGGATGGAATGGCTGATAATTATGCACCTTACTTAACAATTTAATTTAAATTAGGCATAACTGACGGATACGGAGTTCCCGAGTGGCGCAGCGGTCTAATGCACTGCATCTCAGTGCTAGAGGCGTCACTACAGTCCCTGGTTCATATCCAGGCTGCGTCACATCCCGTCGTTATTGGGAGTCCCATAGGGCATTGCACAATTGGCCCAGCGTCATGCAGGTTTGGCCGGGGTAGGCTATCATTGTAAATAAGAATTTGATCTTAACTTACTTGCCTAATTAAATACAAATGTTTTAGAAAGAAGGGAGAAGGGATTGATTTAACCCCACAAGCCCTATGGCTGATGTGTGAACTTTTGTCTGTAGCGTCCAAACTTTTTGGGCTACAAAACTAATATGACTCGAGTGTGGAAAGGGGAGACTCTCAGCTACAAACAAATATGACTCCAGTGTGGGAAGGGGAGACTCTCAGCTACAAACTAATATGACTCCAGTGTGGAAAGGGGAGACTCTCAGCTACAAACTAATATGACTCCAGTGTGGAAAGGGGAGACTCTCAGCTACAAACTAATATGACTCCAGTGTGGGAAGGGGAGACTCTCAGCTACAAACTAATATGACTCCAGTGTGGGAAGGGGAGACTCTCAGCTACAAACTAATATGACTCGAGTGTGGAAAGGGGAGACTCTCAGCTACAAACTAATATGACTCCAGTGTGGAAAGGGGAGACTCTCAGCTACAAACTAATATCACTCCAGTGTGGAAAGGGGAGACTCTCAGCTACAAACTAATATGACTCCAGTGTGGAAAGGGGAGACTCTCAGCTACAAACTAATATGACTCCAGTGTGGAAAGGGGAGACTCTCAGCTACAAACTAATATGACTCCAGTGTGGGAAGGGGAGACTCTCAGCTACAAACTAATATCACTCCAGTGTGGAAAGGGGAGACTCTCAGCTACAAACTAATATGACTCCAGTGTGGGAAGGGGAGACTCTCAGCTACAAACTTATATGACTCCAGTGTGGAAAGGGGAGACTCTCAGCTACAAACTAATATGACTCCAGTGTGGAAAGGGGAGACTCTCAGCTACAAAGTAATATCACTCCAGTGTGGAAAGGGGAGACTCTCAGCTACAAACTAATATGACTCCAGTGTGGAAAGGGGAGACTCTCAGCTACAAACTAATATGACTCCAGTGTGGAAAGGGGAGACTCTCAGCTACAAACTAATATGACTCCATTGTGGAAAGGGGAGACTCTCAGCTACAAACTAATATCACTCCAGTGTGGAAAGGGGAGACTCTCAGCTACAAACTAATATGACTCCAGTGTGGAAAGGGGAGACTCTCAGCTACAAACTAATATGACTCCAGTGTGGAAAGGGGAGACTCTCAGCTACAAACTAATATGACTCCAGTGTGGGAAGGGGAGACTCTCAGCTACAAACTAATATGACTCCAGTGTGGAAAGGGGAGACTCTCAGCTACAAACTAATATGACTCCAGTGTGGAAAGGGGAGACTCTCAGCTACAAACTAATATGACTCCAGTGTGGGAAGGGGAGACTCTCAGCTACAAACTAATATGACTCCAGTGTGGGAAGGGGAGACTCTCAGCTACAAACTAATATCACTCCAGTGTGGAAAGGGGAGACTCTCAGCTACAAACTAATATGACTCCAGTGTGGGAAGGGGAGACTCTCAGCTACAAACTAATATGACTCCAGTGTGGAAAGGGGAGACTCTCAGCTACAAACTAATATGACTCCAGTGTGGAAAGGGGAGACTCTCAGCTACAAAGTAATATCACTCCAGTGTGGAAAGGGGAGACTCTCAGCTACAAACTAATATGACTCCAGTGTGGGAAGGGGAGACTCTCAGCTACAAACTAATATGACTCCAGTGTGGAAAGGGGAGACTCTCAGCTACAAAGTAATATCACTCCAGTGTGGAAAGGGGAGACTCTCAGCTACAAACTAATATGACTCCAGTGTGGAAAGGGGAGACTCTCAGCTACAAACTAATATGACTCCAGTGTGGGAAGGGGAGATTCTCACGACGGTGTTCTCCGTTTTGCTTTACGACCCCCCCCCACGGGACTCATCTAAAGGTAACCCATTCGAATGAATGGAAGTATGAAGGTCGTTTTTTGCAGACAAAAATAAATGGGTTAAATATGTCCCCCCCCCAAATAAAATACAATCCTGACCTTTCTTATATGTCCTAGATATTTATATATATATATATATATATTTCTTATATGTCCTAGATATAAAACAGACACTTCCAAACCTTTTTCCTTATGATGTATTTTGTTGCCATTCATTAATTTGAATTTTGATGGGCTATAGTAGTTAGTAGTAGAGGCCAAATTCAATATTTTGACCAAATCATTTTTGTATTTGTTTTTTTTTAAACTAAAGTTCAAAATCAAATAGCTAAATGATCCATGGCATGACCATGTTAAAACAATTCCATATGTTATCTTAGTAGAACCTCCCCCTTTTTAGAGTTCAACAAAGCGAATTACCTTAGCCTTAACCTAAGCTGCCGTTCGGTCCTGACGATGCACAGAAAAGCCAGCTAGATGTATATTATTCATGTCCTTGTTCATCCACGACTCTGAGAAACAGTATATTACAGTTGTTCAGGTCTCGTAGATAGGATAGTCTCCAATGGAGCTCATCCAGTTTATTCTCCAGTGATTGTATGTTCGCCAATAGAACGGAGGGTAGAGATAGTTTATTTACTCATGGACGTAGTCTCTTCAGAGAGTTCGCTCGTTTGTCTCTCTTGCACCGTCTCGAGTCCCGGGGGTTTATGGCCTGGTCCGGAATGAGCGGTACATCGACAGCTGCCGACTCGTTGGCGTAAAAAAATCTTCATCCAAAACGAGGTTAGTGTCTGATGTCCAGAAACTCTTTTCGGTCATAGGAAATTATGTGGGGAAATTTTATGTAAAAAAAAAAAGACTTAATGTCAGCGCAATACAAAATACAGAAAATAGTCCGTAGCCGATAAGACGGCAGCTATCCATCTCTACAGTGCCATCCTGAATGTGTGCGTGTGTACGTGGCAGCAGCTGTAGTCAGACCAGTGTAAAAATGTGTCAAATGAGAACAGAGAGTATCAGGATCTGGCTGTTTGGTAATTCACTAATTAATGACAATTATCCGGATCAGAAATTACATTTGGTCTTTAAATGTTTGTTTGTGTGTTTGTGTCCCAAATGGCCCCCTTATAGGGCTCTGGTCTAAACTAGTGCACTATATAGGGTCCTGGTCTAAAGTAGTGCACTATATAGGGAATAGGGTTCTATAGGGCTCTGGTCTAAAGTAGTGCACTATATATAGGGAATAGGGTTCTATAGGGCTCTGGTCTAAACTAGTGCACTATATAGGGAATAGGGTTCTATATGGCTCTGGTCTAAACTAGTGCACTATATAGGGTCCTGGTCTAATGTAGTGTACTATATAGGGAATAGGGTTCCATAGGGCTCTGGTCTAAAGTAGTGCACTATATAGGGTCCTGGTCTAATGTAGTGTACTATATAGGGAATATGGGGGCCATTCGGGAGGCAGATGTTGCTTGTTCATGTGTTGATGTTGAATAGAGAGGTAAGACAAGGTTCTCTGGGGGTTTGGGTTCAATTTGTTCACAGCGTGAACCTGAGCTAGCCCACACAGCAGACGTGTTTTGGATTTGGATGAACACACACACAGACACAGGCAGCCAAGCAAGCAGGGAGGCAGGCAGGGAGACAAGAAGGCAGGCAAGCAGTGAGGCAGGCAGGGAGGCAAGCAGGCAGGCAGGCAGGGAGGCAAGCAGGCAGGCAAGCAGGCATGCAGGCAGGGAGGCAGGCAGGCAGGCAAGCAGTGAGGCAGGCAGGGAGGCAAGCAGGCAGGCAAGCAGACATGCAGGCAGGTAGTCAGGCAGGGAGTCAAGTAGGGAGGCAGGCAAGCAGGCAGGTAGGCAGGCAGTGAGGCAAGCAGGGAGGCAGGAAGGCAGGTAAGTAGGCAGGTAGGCAGGCACGGAGGCAAGCAGGGAGGCAGGCAAGCAGGGAGGCAGGCAAGCAGGCAGGTAGGCAGGCACGGAGGCAAGCAGGGAGGCAGGCAAGCAGGGAGGCAGGCAAGCAGGCAGGTAGGCAGGCACGGAGACAAGCAAGCAGGCAGGCAAGCAGGGAGGCAGGCAAGCAGGTAGGTAGGAAGGCAGGCAAGTAGGCAGGCAGGCAAGTAGGCATGCACACACACATTGGAAAATGAATTAAACTCCAACAAGGAGAGGAGAGGTTAGCATGAGCCAGTATCCATCCACATACATTATGTCAATCTAATACTGACATCTGTCTGTCTGAGTGTAAATCTAATAATGACATCTGTCTGTCTGAGTGTGTCTGTTCAAAGCATGTCTGAATATGAAGCTGCAGTATTGCTAAGTATGTCGTTAACATGGTAATGAATCCTTGAAACAGAAAAGGAACAGGAAAGACAGCATTTCACTGGAAGGGGAGTGTTGGAGAGGGGAAGAGAATGCCTACTCAACAACCTGTTTTGCGTAATATGTAGTATGTTAGTAAGATACATGCCTGTCTGAAGGAGTAGCTACAGACTGAGACCGGACTGTCTGAAGGAGTAGCTACAGACTGAGACCGGACTGTCTGAAGGAGTACCTAGAGACTGAGACCGGACTGTCTGAAGGAGTAGCTACAGACTGAGACCGGACTGTCTGAAGGAGTAGCTAGAGACTGAGACCGGACTGTCTGAAGGAGTAGCTCCAGCCTGAGACCTGGCTGTCTGAAGGAGTAGCTACAGGCTGAGACCGGACTGTCTGAAGGAGTAGCTACTCTCTAAGGAGTAGCTACAGACTGAGACCGGACTGTCTGAAGGAGTAGCTCCAACCTGAGACCTGGCTGTCTGAAGGAGTAGCTACAGGCTGAGACCGGACTGTCTGAAGGAGTAGCTACAGGCTGAGACCGGACTGTCTGAAGGAGTAGCTACAGGCTGAGACCGGACTGTCTGAAGGAGTAGCTACAGGCTGAGACCGGACTGTCTGAAGGAGTAGCTACAGGCTGAGACCGGACTGTCTGAAGGAGTAGCTACAGGCTGAGACCTGGCTGTCTGAAGGAGTAGCTCCAGGCTGATACCGGACTGTCTGAAGGAGTAGCTACAGACTGAGACCGGACTGTCTGAAGGAGTACCTAGAGACTGAGAACTGGCTGTCTGAAGGAGTAGCTACAGACTGAGACCGGATTGTCTGAAGGAGTAGCTACAGACTGAGACCGGACTGTCTGAAGGAGTAGCTCCAGCCTGAGACCTGGCTGTCTGAAGGAGTAGCTACAGGCTGAGACCGGACTGTCTGAAGGAGTAGCTCCAGCCTGAGACCTGGCTGTCTGAATGAGTAGCTACAGGCTGAGACCGGACTGTCTGAAGGAGTACCTAGAGACTGAGACCTGGCTGTCTGAAGGAGTAGCTCCAGGCTGAGACCGGACTGTCTGAAGGAGCAGCTACAGACTGAGACCGGACTGTCTGAAGGAGTAGCTCCAACCTGAGACCTGGCTGTCTGAAGGAGTAGCTACAGGCTGAGACCTGGCTGTCTGAAGGAGTAGCTACAGGCTGAGACCGGACTGTCTGAAGGAGTAGCTAGAGACTGAGACCGGACTGTCTGAAGGAGTAGCTCCAACCTGAGACCTGGCTGTCTGAAGGAGTAGCTACAGGCTGAGACCGGACTGTCTGAAGGAGTAGCTCCAGCCTGAGACCTGGCTGTCTGAAGGAGTAGCTACAGACTGAGACCTGGCTGTCTGAAGGAGTAGCTCCAGCCTGAGACCTGACTGCAGTACAGGCCTAGCTTCAGTCTGACGTGAAGGTCAGTAGCTCCAGTACTAGTGTACCTGCTGCAGGCTGTCTCTGCTCCTCAGTAAATTATCCACCCAACAACATGGCAGCCCAGCTGAATCACTTAGTAAGAAAACCCCCCACACTGTAACATGGCCATAGATGGCACCCATTGCCCTACCAAGGGCTCATACTGTAGTTCTCTGGTCAGAAGTAGTGCCCTATGTAGGAAGTAGGGTTTCATTTGGGACACAAACTAAGTAATATTCAGCTGACCGCTTGAGCATCATGGTCATGGCCGTTCTAAAGGGCAGCATGCTCTGCTCTGCTCTGCTGTGCTCAGCTCTGAAAGGTTACAGCAGCCTGAGAGCTGGAGGCTACTGAGCAGGGGTGGTATGTGTGTCACGATGTGTGTTGTGTTCGGTGGTAGGCGGTGAACTTTGACAAGTTATCATGACATGTTGCAGAATGCAAGCAATGTTATTCTGGAAAAGATATACTGTGTGTTTGTATGGTGCTATGATACCTTTAGAATGTTGCCAGGGTCCTAGGTTCTCTAGAATGCTGTCAGGGTTCAAGGTTCTCTAGAATGTAGCCAGGGTTCTAGATGTTTTTAAATGTTGCCAGGGTTCTACAGTTTATTGTCTGTAGAATGTTACCATGGTTCTATGTTCTCTATCTAGAATGTTGCCAGGGTTCTATGTTCTCTCTATATATTGTTAGCAGGGTCCTAGGTTCCCTAGTATGCTGTCAGGGTTCTAGGTTCTCTAGAAGGTTACCAGTGTGCTAGGTTATCTAGAATGTTACACAAGTTATAGGTTCATTAGAATGCTGCCAGGGTTCTAGGTTCTCTAGGATGTGACCAGGGTTCTAGGTTCTCTAGAATGTTAAAAGGGTGCTAGTTTCTCTAGAATGTTGCCAGTGTCATAGGTTCTCTTTAGAATGTTACTGGGTGGTAGGTTCTCCCTAAAATGTTTCCAGTGTCCTAGTTTCTATAGAATGTTACTAGGGTCATAGGTTCTCTGGAATGCTGAAAGGGTTCTAGGTTCTCTAGAATGTTACCAGGCTGCTAGGTTATCTAGAAAGCTGTCAGCGTTCCAGGTTCTCTAGAATGTTACCAGGGTCCTAGGTTATCCTTAGAATGTGACAAGGGTCCTAGGTTCTCTTTAAAAAGTTACCAGGGTGACAGGTTATTTGAAATTGTGCAAGGGTCCTAGGTTCTCTAGAATGTTACCAGGCTGCTAGGTTATGTAGAATATTACCAGGGTTCAAACTTCTCAATAATCCTGTCAGGATTCTATGTTCTCTACAGAATAATATCAAGGTCCTAGGTTCTCTAGAATGTTACCAGGGTGCTATGTTATTTAGAATGCTGTCAGTGTTCTAGGTTCTCTAGGATGTTCACAGGGTTCTAGTTTCTCTATAATGATACCAGAGTCCTAGGTTCTTTAGAATGCAGTCAAGGTTCTGGGTTCTCTAGGGTGTTACCAGGGTTCTAGGTTCACTAGAATGTTACCAGGGTCCTAGGTTCTCTAGAATGTTAACAGGCTGCACGGTTGTCTAGAATTCTGTCAGGGTAGAGGTTCTCTAAAATGCTGTCAGGGTCCAATCATTTCTCGGGATTGTTACCAGAGTGCTAGATTCACTATAATGCTGCCAGGGTTCTAGGTTCTCTAGGATTATACCAGGATTATAGGTTCTCTAGAATGCTGGCAGGGTTCTATGTTCTCCAGGATGTTACCAGGGTTCTAGGTTACCTAGAATGTTGCCAGGGTCCTAGGTTCTCTTTAGAATGTTACCAGGGTTTGAAGTGCTCTAGAATGTTATGAGGGTTCTAGGTTCTCTAGACCAAGGTCAGGGTTCTAGGTTTTCTAGAATGTCAGGAGGGTTCTAGGTTCTCTATAACGTAACCATGGTCCTAGGTTCTCTAGAATGCTAACAGGCTGCAAAGGTCTCTAGAATTCTGTCATGGTTCAAGGTTCTCTAGAGTGCTGTCAGGGTCCAAGAAGTTCTCTGGATTGTTACGAGTTCTAGTTTCACTGGAATGCTGCCAGGGTTCTAGGTTCTCCCTAGAATGTTACCAGGTTATTAGGTTCTCCAGAAAGTTACCAGTGTCCTAGGTTCTATGGGATGTTACCAGAGTTCTAGGTTCTGTAGAATGCTGGCAGGGTCCTAGGGTGTCTAGAATGTTACCAGGGTCATACATTCTCTAGAATGGTAGCGGGTTCTAGGTTCTCTAGAATGTTGCCATGGTTCTAGGTTCTGTAGAAAGCAGTCAGAGTTCTAGGTTCTCTAGGATGTTCCCAGGGTTCTATGTTCTCTAGCATGCTGTCAAGGTCCTAGGTTCTTTAGAATGTTATCAGGGTTTTACAGTATTGTGCTTAGTGGGACTATCGTTTGTTTTTCAACAGGACAATGACCCAACACACCACCAGGCTGTTTAAGGGCTATTTGACCAAGAAGGAGAGTGATGGAGTGCTGCATCAGATGACCTGGCCTCCACAATCACCCGAACTCAACCCAATTGAGATGGTTTGGGATGAGTTGGACCGCAGAGTGAAATAAAAGCAGCCAACAAGTGCTCAGCATATGTGCGAACTCCTTCAAGACTGTTGGAAAAGCATTCCAGGTTAAGCTGGTTGAGAAAATGCCAAGAGTGTGCAAAGCTGTCATCAAGGCAAAGGGTGGCTACTTTGAAGAATCTCAAATATAAAATATATTCTGATTTGTTTACCACTTTTTTGGTTACTACATGATTCCATATTTGTTATTTCATAGTGTTGATGTCTTCACTATTATTTTACAATGTTGAAAATAGTAAAAATAAAGAAAAACCCTGGAATGAGTTGATGTGTCCGAACTTTTGACTGGTACTGTATATTATACAATTCAAGGATTATGTTACATTTCCATAAAAGTGTGGTTCATTTGTGTACATTTTATATATATATTGTTCAAAACAAGCTGTTCCGTTAACTACTGCTCTGCCATCAGCAGCTACGGGCATTAGGCCTGCCGCATCGGGGCTGCCACATCGGGTCTGCCGCATTAGGCCTCTGCCGCATTGGGCCTCTGCCGCATTAGGCCTCTGCCGCATTGGGCCTCTGCCGCATCGGGCCTGCCGCATCGGGCCTGCCGCATTGGGCCTGCCGCATAGGGTCTGCCACATTAGGCCTCTGCCGCATTCCGCCTGCCGCATTCCGCCTGCCGCATTAGGCCTCTGCCGCATTGGGCCTCTGCCGCATTGGGCCTCTGCCGCATTGGGCCTCTGCCGCATTAGGCCTCTGCCGCATTCCGCCTGCCGCATTGGGCCTCTGCCGCATTGGGCCTCTGCCGCATTGGGCCTCTGCCGCATTGGGCCTCTGCCGCATTGGGCCTCTGCCGCATTGGGCCCCTGCCGCATTCGCTCAGGGCTTGGATTGCATTGCCAGCTAAATGAAATAAGTTATGATGAACTTCACAGGGGGGGTGAAAGTTCACGGTGATGATCTTGATGCTCCTTTCCAATAAATATCCAGGGTCTTATTCTGGTGACACGATGATCGATGTTTGGCTGCCGTTTGACAAATAAAAACATTTGTGCTCTTTTGTCGATAATAATTTCATCACGTAGGCTATACCTGTATAACTGTATCTGCGAGCTGTAGAATTATATCAGGGTTCTAGGTTCTCCCTAGAATGTTACCAGGGTCCTAGTTTCTCTAGAATGTTACCAGGTTTTTAGGTTCTCTAGAAAGTTACCAGTGTCCTAAGTTCTATAGGATGTTACCAAAGTTCTAGGTTCTGTAGAACGATGTCAGTGTTCTAGGTTCTCTAGAATGTCACCAGGGTCCTAGGTTCACTAGAATGTTACCAGGGTTCTAGGTTCTCTAGAAAGTTACCAGGGTTCTAGGTTCTCTAGAATGTTGCCAGGGTTCTAGGTTCTCTAGAATGTTGCCAGGGTCCTAGGTTCTCTAGAATGTTGCCAGGGTCCTAGGTTCACTAGAATGTTACAAAGGTTCTCTAGAATGTTACCAGGGTTCTAGCTTCTCTAGAATGTTGCCAGGGTCCTAGGTTCTCACAGGATGCAGAAGGAATGTGAAAACACTGTATCTGCCGGAAATTGTAGGATAGAGTAACATCTCAGTCCCTACTCAGTGTCTTGTTGCCAAGGACAGACATTTACTACTCTGGTATGTCTGGCCCTCATAAATACTTCATCCCCTTCTCCCCTCTCCACTCCTTCAACCTGTCATCACTGTATCCATCCATCCCTCTCTCCACCTCCCCATCCCTCTCTCCATCCCTCTCTACACCCCTCCATCTCTCTCTTCATCCTCCTCTCAACCCCTCCATCCCTCTCTCCATCCCTCCATCCCTCCACAGAGGAGAGAAGTGATGTGTAACACTGTGGCAAACAACAGTTATGAAATTATACAACCTGGACGTGAAGGACATACAACCTGTCACAGCAGAGAGTGTGTGTGTGTGTGTGTGTGTGTGTGTGTGTGTGTGTGTGTGTGTGTGTGTGTGTGTGTGTGTGTGTGTGTGTGTGTGTGAGTTTGTGTGTGTGTGTCTCAGCAGAGTCGTATATAGAGGGCTTCATAAACCACAGGATTAGTTTTAGCGCTGCCTTCTCAAAAATAATAAAACATCACTTCACATTAGCCAACTCCATACTCCAGTCGAGAAGGACACCGAGAGAGGTGATGCATTTGTGTGTGTATGTGCATGTGTTCGTGCGTGAATGCGTCAGAGTGCTTCTGCTGTGTGGTTTTGGTGGATCTGAAAATTGAATTGATTTGCTTCAAGTGTTTATATCCCAGCTCTCAATTGGCAAGGCCCAAACTTTTTTTTATCAACTTCCTCCTTCCCTCCAAGCTGAATCTCCCTTCCTCTTTGATTTGCTCCTCTTGCACCTTGGTCGTATATCTTGGTCTTGGTCGAAGATCTTGGTCTTGGTCGTAGGTTGTAGATTTTGGTCTTGGTCATACAGTAGATCTTGGTCTTGGACGTACAGTAGATCTTGGTCTTGGTCGAAGATCTTGGTCTTGGTCGTAGGTTGTAGATCTTAGTCTTGGTCGTACAGTAGATCGTGGTCTTGGTCGTACAGTAGATCTTGGTTTGGACATAAAGTAGATCTTGGTCTTGGTCGTAGATCTTGGTCTTGGTTGTAGATCTTGGTCGTTCAGTAGATCTTGGTCTTGGTTGTCAATCTTGGTCTTGGTCATAGATCTGGGTCTTGGTCGTAGATCTTGGTCTTGGTCGTACAGTAGATCTTGGTCTTGGTCGTACAGTAGATATTGGTCTTGGTCATAAAGTAGATATTGGTATTGGTCGTAGATCTTGGTCTTGGTTGTAGATCTTGGTCTTGGTTGTAGATCTTGGTCTTTGTCGTATATCTTGGTCATACAGTAGATCTTGGTCTTGGTCGTAGATCTTGATCTTGGTCATAGATCTTGGTCTTGGTCGTAGATCTTGGTCTTGGTCATACAGTAGATCTTGATCTTGGTTGTAGATCTCTATTGGCAAGGCCCAAACTTTTTTTATCAACTTCCTCCTTCCCTCCAAGCTGAATCTCCCTTCCTCTTTGATTTGCTCCTCTTGCACCTTGGTCGTATATCTTGGTCTTGGTCGAAGATCTTGGTCTTGGTCGTAGGTTGTAGATCTTGGTCTTGGTCATACAGCAGATCTTGGTCTTGGACGTACAGTAGATCTTGATCTTGGTTGTAGATCTTGGTCTTGGTCGTACAGTAGATCTTGGTCTTGGTCGTACAGTAGATCTTGGTCTTGGTCATAAAGTAGATATTGGTCTTGGTCGTAGATCTTGGTCTTGGTTGTAGATCTTGGTCGTACAGTAGATCTTGGTCTTGGTTGTCAATCTTGGTCTTGGTCATAGATCTTGGTCTTGGTTGTATATCTTGGTCTTGGTCATACAGTAGATCTTGGTCTTGGTTGTAGATATTGGTCTTGGTCATAGATCTTGGTCTTGGTCATACAGTAGATATTGGTCTTTGTCATATATATTGGTCTTGGTTGTAGATTTTGGTCTTGGTTGTAGATCTTGGTCATACAGTAGATATTGGTCTTGGTTGTAGATCTTGGTCTTGGTTGTAGATCTTGGTCTTTGTCGTATATCTTGGTCATACAGTAGATCTTGGTCGTAGATCTTGGTCATACAGTAGATCTTGGTCTTGGTCGTAGATCTTGATCTTGGTCATAGATCTTGGTCTTGGTCGTAGATCTTGGTCTTGGTCATACAGTAGATCTTGATCTTGGTTGTAGATCTCTATTGGCAAGGCCCAAACTTTTTTTATCAACTTCCTCCTTCCCTCCAAGCTGAATCTCCCTTCCTCTTTGATTTGCTCCTCTTGCACCTTGGTCGTATATCTTGGTCTTGGTCGAAGATCTTGGTCTTGGTCGTAGGTTGTAGATCTTGGTCTTGGTCATACAGTAGATCTTGGTCTTGGACGTACAGTAGATCTTGATCTTGGTTGTAGATCTTGGTCTTGGTCGTACAGTAGATCTTGGTCTTGGTCGTACAGTAGATCTTGGTCTTGGTCATAAAGTAGATATTGGTCTTGGTCGTAGATCTTGGTCTTGGTTGTAGATCTTGGTCGTACAGTAGATCTTGGTCTTGGTTGTCAATCTTGGTCTTGGTCATAGATCTTGGTCTTGGTTGTATATCTTGGTCTTGGTCATACAGTAGATCTTGGTCTTGGTTGTAGATATTGGTCTTGGTCATAGATCTTGGTCTTGGTCATACAGTAGATATTGGTCTTTGTCATATATATTGGTCTTGGTTGTAGATTTTGGTCTTGGTTGTAGATCTTGGTCAAACAGTAGATCTTGGTCTTGGTTGTAGATCTTGGTCTTGGTTGTAGATCTTGGTCTTGGTTGTAGATCTTGGTCTTTGTCGTATATCTTGGTCATACAGTAGATCTTGGTCTTGGTCGTAGATCTTGGTCGTAGATTTTGATCTTGGTCATAGATTTTGATCTTGGTCATAGATCTTGGTCTTGGTCGTAGATCTTGGTCTTGGTCATACAGTAGATCTTGATCTTGGTTGTAGATCTTGGTATTGGTTGTAGATCTTGATCTTGGTCATCAATCTTGGTCTTGGTCATAGATCTTGGTCTTGGTCATACAGTAGATCTTGATCTTGGTTGTAGATCTTGGTCTTGGTCATACAGTAGATCTTGGTCTTGGACGTAGATCTTGGTCTTGGTTGTAGATCTTGGTCTTGGTCGTACAGTAGATCTTGATCTTGGTTGTAGAGCGAGGAAGCAACAGTGTTCTACAGATATTTAAAATTAAAAGTTGCAAATGTTGTGAGATGGCAGAGTTCTCATCGTGCGGTCCGTCGCCCCCTTACCGCGACTTAAGGTACTGTCACTATGGATCCCATACATGCTAAGTAGCACTGCTTCAAATCCCAGGTCAGAGATACTGTATATAGTATAGTGCATACATATTTTCCAGTGAAGAAGAAACATTGGAACACATGTATTGTGAGAGATTCAAAAGGAGAGATTCTTGTTCCATAGGAGAGGAGTTGGAGTTTAACTTCTCTAGGGTAGGTGAGACGCTAACGTCCCACCAGGCCAACATCCGGTGAAACTGCAGAGAGCTAACATTTTAAATACACCATTCGTTGTATTAAACATTCTTGTAAATACATGTATCTTACATCATTTAAAAGATGAACGTCTTATTAATCCAGCCGCTGTGTCAGATTTCAAAAAGGTTTTACTGCAAAAGCAAACATGTGATTTTCTGAGGACGGCGCCCCACACACAGAAGTATTACTAGCATTTTCCAACCAAGCATTAGCGTCACGAAAGTCAGAAATAACAATAAAATAAATCGCTTACCATTGAAGATCTTCCTCTGGTGGCAATGCCAAGTGTCCTAACTACACAGTGAATGTTCGTTTTGTTTGATAAAATCCATTTTTATAGCCTAACACGAAACATTTGTAAACCGGCTGCGTCGTGATTTCTGTCTCATTCAACTTTGGACGAAGCGTTCGTGGTAATTACACGCACTAAACAAACGTTTATCCAGTCATGGTTGGTTTAATTGCAATCCTCTGGTTGTTACTAACACAACCATACATGATGGTTCTTTTCCCGGGACGTATTGACCGAAGCAAACCGATTTGAAGACACCAATCAATTACCTCATTACGCACCAATGGTAGGACCGGTCTATCGTTGATTGACTGTATTTTGGCCCAATGACCACTGATCATCTTGAAATCTAGCTTGGAAGATAGCCAATGAGCTGAGGTAAACTGCAATATGTAATGTTTATACTTTCAAAGACCAGCCTTTGTCGTAAACTCTGGCGTAAAAGAGGTTCATTCGCCATTGCAAATCCTACTTGACGGAGCCACGAGTGTTACGCGTAGCAGTACATATTCGATGGCATTTTCAACAAGTTTATATATTTAAATTATGGCGAATAAATCAGGAAAATCTAAAACAAAGTCTAGGTATACAGATTTAACCCAAATTATAGAGGAAATTGATAGAGACAGCGAGACAGAGTTTCTTCAGGAAGATGAATCTTTTAGTGAAGCTAGTTTTGACTCCCAGGCGGAATACATGTTTCTGCATGGCAAGGATGCCATGCTGGATTGGTGCTAATGTCATTGTTTGAAATTAATATGAAATATTATTCATTTGAGATTTATTTTTTATTTTTTCTTATTTTATTTGCAATGTATAAAAATATAATCTGTAATGAAATGTGTAAAGTACACATTGGCAATACTGTGTGTGTGTGATATATTTTTTAAATTTATTTTACATAAACATGGAATGGAACGGAGACAGCGTAGTCACCATAGTGATTATGTTCACTGTACTCTATATATATCTGTTTATTTTACGTGTTGATACAGGGCTCATACGTGAAAGTATTGTTACTGATTTTTTAAAATCTTTCACAGTGCCAGCGATTCTGATTATGAGCCGCCAATGTCTAGGTGTCCATCTCCCTCTGAAGCTGGTTCATCCAGCCAGACCCCCGCTGTCTCCGGCTCCACACCTACCCGGCCATCTAGAGTTGTGAAGTCAGTGACAAAGAAGAGGAGGTGGGGAAGAGAGAAACCTGCAGACCGAGGGCCAGAGGGTCGTTGGCACTCTGTGTTAGAAGATGATGTGGAACCAAATCCACCAGTTTTTAGACCCACAAGGCAGCCAGGACCTCAACTAGACATGACTGCAAAGTACAGCCCCATTCAACTTTTTTCAACTGTTTTTCACCTCGTCAGTTGTTGATTCCCTGGTGGCAAACACCAATAAGTATGGGGCTAAGAAGCAGGCAGGAAAGAAAGAGGCATGCAAGACCATTTCCATGTCAGACCTTTTCTGCTACTTTTCAATGGTCATTTACATGGGGCTGGTGAAGTTGAAAACTCTAAGGGACTACTGGAAAACGTCAGTTCTCTATCAACTGCCTTTCCCCATGACTGTCATGTCTTCTAAAAGGTTTCTGACTATCTCACGGGCGCTTCACATCAGTGACCCAGAAGTTGATGGGGAGAATGACAAGAAGAGAGGCACACCAAGGTTTGATAGGCTCTGTAAAATAAAACCTCTCTACCCCAGCATCGTTGATGCCTGTAAGACTTATTTTCAGCCCGCCCAGAACCTGTCCATCGATGAGAGAATGGTAGCCTCAAAGGCCAGAATCAGCCTCAAACAATACACGCGTAACAAACCAACCAAATGGGGTTACAAGCTGTTTGTTTTGGCTGATTCTGTGTGTGCCTACACTTGCAATTTTTTTGTTTATGAGGGAAAAAACAGTTTTGCTACCGGTAATGGACTGAGTTATGATTCCGTTATGGAGTTATTGGATTTTCAACTGCTGGGGAAGGGCTACAAACTTTTTGTCGACAACTTCTACACAAGCCCTACCCTGTTTACAGAGCTGAGGAAGCTGGATGTGTGGGCTTGTGGCACCATTCGGACCAACAGGGTGGGATTTCCAAAGACCAAGGTGAACGACATGCCTAAGTGGGCTGAGCGGGGTACCATGCGATGGATCCGTGAAGACGGCCTGCTGTTTGTGAAGTGGATGGATACCAGAGAGGTGGTCATGTGCTCCACTATCCACAAGTCCTTCAGTGGAGATCACGTCGTCAGGCGTGTGAAGGACGGTGCCGGGGCATGGACCACAAGAAATGTCCCCATTCCTGCAGCCATCAAGGACTACAACAAGAGCATGGGAGGTGTGGACCTGTCAGATGCGCTGATAGGATACTACAATGTTCTTCACAAGACCATGAAATGGTACAAAACATTTTTCTATCATTTCATTGACATTGCTGTGGTGAATTCCTTCATCCTCCAGAAGGAAATGGCCAAGAGCTGTGGACAGCCCCCCATCTCACAGCTAGCCTTCAGGGAGCTGCTCATCCAGGAGCTTGCTAGCTACAGCAAGTCCACTGCAGCATCTTCTGCTCCAACCAGTGCTGTTCACCTGCCCAGATTCATCTCTGCAGGCATGAATGTGCCTCAGGGCAAAAAGGGCACAGTAGGGAGACGTCGTTGTGCGCTTTGTCACAGGAAATGCCCCATCACCTGCACCACTTGTTCAGTAACCCTCTGCTTTACAGCAGAAAGACACTGCTATGGGGCATGGCATGAGCAGCACAATATTGTGTAGAGGACTGATGGTCTTCACAATATTGTAAATAGAAAATGTGTAAATAGTTACCCTTGTTATTTGTTTGTTTATTATTATTTATTTTTTTCAACAAAAAAAAATCATTTATATATATATTTTTTTTGGGGGTGTGTTAGAATAGCATTTATGTATTTTATATATAGTTATTTCCTTCAAAATGTATCACTGTACCAATTTGGCCACTTGGGTACATTTGGGTACATTTGTGTGGGACACCTGGGGGACTTCATGCTCAATATCATGTAGCTCGCTCATTTTTGAAGTTATCTGTCTAAAACTTTGCTCAGCTATTGTTGCCATCTTATGTTCTCCATTCAAATCATCCACAGCATCCTATCTGTATGTTTGGCTGTTCTTGGTCATTTGAAAGATGATGCAGCAACAATAAAAAACAGAAAACGTATGTTTTATTCCTTGTATTTTCTTCTACCAGATCTATTGTGTTATATTCTCCTACATTCAATTCACATTTCCACAAAATTCAGAGTGTTTCCTTTCAAATGATACCAAGAATATGCATATACCTGATTCTGGGCCTGAGCTACAGGCAGTTAGATTAGGGTATGTCTTTAGGCGGAAATTGAGAAGAAGGGGGGGGGTACCCCAAAGAAGTTAAGCATCTCCAATCCAAAATTAAATCTAGAATCGGCTTCCTATATCGCAACAAAGCAGCCTTTACTCATGCTGCCAAACATACCCTTGTAAAACTGACCATCCTACCGATCCTCGACTTCGGTGATGTCATCTATAAAATAGCCTCCAACACTCTACTCAACAAACTGGATGCAGTCTATCACAGTGCCATCCGTTTTGTCACCAAAGCTCCATACACTACCCATCATTGCGACCTGTACGCTCTCGTTGGTTGGCCCTCGCTTCATACTCGTCGCCAAACCCACTGGCTACAGGTTATCTACAAGTCACTGCTAGGTAAAGCCCCGCCTTATCTCAGCTCACTGGTCACCATAGCAGCACCCACTCGTAGCACGAGCTCCAGCAGGTATATCTCACTGGTCACCCCCAAAGCCAATTCCTACTTTGGTCGTCTTTCCTTCCAGTTCTCTGCTGCCAATGACTGGAACGAACTGCAAAAATCTCTGAAGCTGGAAACACTTATCTCCCTCAATAGTTTTAAGCACCAGCTGTCAGAGCAGCTCACAGATTACTGGACCTGTACATAGCCCATCTATTATTTAGCCCAAACAACTACCCGTTCTCCTACTGTATTTATTTATTTATTTTGCTCCTTTGCACCCCATTATTTCTATTTCTACTTTGCACATTCTTCCACTGCAAATCTACCATTCCAGTGTTTTACTTGCTATATTGTATTTACCTCGCCACCGTGGCCTTTTTTTTGCCTTTACCTCCCTTATCTCACCTCATTTGCTCACATTGTATATAGACTTATTTTTCTACTGTATTATTGACTGTATGTTTTGTTTATTCCAAGTGTAACTGTGTTGTTGTATGTGTCAAATTGCTATGCTTTATCTTGGCCAGGTCGCAGTTGCAAATGAGAACATGTTCTCAACTAGCCTACCTGGTTAAATAAAGGTGAAAAAAAAAAATCTGACCATGACTCCATTTTGTTGTTTCCAGCCTGTAGACATAAACTAAAACAGGAAACGCCCATGCTCAGGACTGTTCAATGCTAGTCCGAACAAGCTGATTCCACGCTTCAAGATTGCTTCGATCACATGGACTGGGAAATGTTCCGGATAGCGTCGGACAACAACATTGATGTATACCCTGATTCGGTGAGCGAGTTTATTAGCAAGTGCATCGGTGATGTTGTGCCCACAGTGACTATTAAAACCTTCCCCAACCAGAAACCGTGGATTGATAGCAGTATTCGGCAAAACTGAAAGCGCGAACCACTGCTTTTAATCAGGGCAAGGTGACCGGAAACATGACCGAATACAAAAAGTGTAGTTATTCCCTCCGCAAGGCAATCAAACAAGCTTAGCTTAGCTAAGCAGTATAGAGACAAAGTAGAGTCGCAATTCAACGGCTCAGACACGAGAGGTATGTGGCAGCGTCTACAGTCAATCATGGACTACAAAAACAAAACCAGCCCCGTCGCAGACCCCGATGTCTTGCTCCCAGATAAACTAAACAACTTCTTTGCTCGCTTTGAGGACAATACAGTGCCACTGACACGGCCCGCTACCAAAACCTGCGGGCTCTCCTTCACCGCAGCCAACGTGAGTAAAACATTTAAACGTGTTAACCCTCGCAAGGCACCGCGCCCAGACGGCATTCCCAGCCGCGTCCTCAGAGCAGACCAGCTGGCTGGTGTGTTTACGGACATATTCAATCAATCCCTATCCCAGTCTGCTGTTTCCACATGCTTCAAGAGGACCACCATTGTTCCTGTTCCCAAGAAAGCTAAGGTAACTGAGCTAAATGACTATTGCCCAGTAGCACTTACTTCCGTCATCATGACGTGCTTTGAGAGACTAGTCAGAGATCATATCACCTCCACCCTACCTGACACCTTAGACCCACTCCAATTTGCTTACCGCCCAAATAGATCCACAGACATCGCAATCACACTGCACACTGCCCTATCCCATCTGTTCATCGACTACAGCTCAGCATTTAACACCACAGTACCCTCCAAACTCGTCATTAAGCTCGAGACCCTTGGTCTAGACCCCGCCCTCTGCAACTGGGTCCTGGACTTTCTGACGGGCCGCCCCCAGGTGGTGAGGGTAGGAAACAACATCTCCACCCCGCTGATCCTCAACACTGGGGCCCCACAAGGGTGCGTTCTCATCCCTCTCCTGTACTCCCTGTTCACCCATGTCTCCGTGGCCATGCACGCCTCCAACTCAATCATCAAGTTTGCAGATGACACTACAGTGGTAGGCTTGATTAGCAACAACGACGAGACGGCCTACAGGGAGGAGGTGAGGGCCCTCGGAGTGTGGTGTCAGGAAAATAACCTCACACTCAACGTCAACAAATCAAAGGAGATGATCGTGGACTTCAGGAAACAGCAGAGGGAGCACCCCCTTTCCACATCGATGGGACATTAGTGGAGAAGGAGGAAAGTTTTAATTTCCTCGGCGTAAACATCACGGACAAACTGAAAATGGTCCACCTACACAGACAGTGTGGTGAAGAAGGCGCAACAGCGCCACTTCAACCTCAGGAGGCTGAATAAATTTGGCTTGTCACCAAAAACACTCACAAACGTTTACAGATGCACAATCGAGAGCATCCTGTCGGGCTGTATCACCGCCTGGCACGGCAATTGCTCCGCCCACAACCGTAAGGCTCTCCAGAGGGTAGTGAGGTCTGCATAACGCATCACCGTGGGCAAACTACCTGCCCTCTAGGACACCTACACCACCCAATGTCACAGGAAGGCCATAAAGATCATCAAAGACAAGAACCACCCGGGCCACTGCCTGTTCACAGCACTATCATCCAGAAGGCGAGGTCAGTACAGGTGCATCAAAGCTGGGACCGAGAGACTGAAAAACAGCTTCTATCTCAAGAAGAAGAAGAATAACTAGAAACAGAGATGACCCAGGAAGAACAATCACTAGAAACAGAGATGACCCAGGAAGAATAATCACTAGAAACAGAGATGACCCAGGACGAAGAATCACTAGAAACAGAGATGACCCAGGAAGAAGAATCACTAGAAACAGAGATGACCCAGGAAAAAGAATCACTAGAAACAGAGATGACCCAGGAAGAAGAATCACTAGAAACAGAGATGACCCAGGAAGAAGAATCACTAGAAACAGAGATGACCCAGGAAGAAGAATCACTAGAAACAGAGATGACCCAGGAAGAAGAATCACTAGAAACAGAGATGACCCAGGAAAAAGAATCACTAGAAACAGAGATGACCCAGGAAGAAGAATCACTAGAAACAGAGATGACCCAGGAAGAAGAATCACTAGAAACAGAGATGACCCAGGAAGAAGAATCACTAGAAACAGAGATGACCCAGGAAGAAGAATCACTAGAAACAGAGATGACCCAGGAAGAAGAATCACTAGAAACAGAGATGACCCAGGAAGAAGAATCACTAGAAACAGAGATGACCCAGGAAGAAGAATCACCCAAAACAAATAATAGACACTGTTAAAACATTCGTGCGGAGAAAAGCACCAGGAATGGACGGCACCAGGAATGGACGGCACCAGGAATGGACGGCACCAGGAGTAGACGGCACCAGGAATGGACGGCACCAGGAATGGACGGCACCAGGAATGGACGGCTTGCCCATAGAATTCTATTGAACATTGTGGGATAAAGTAGCACCCCTTTTTACACCAATGACAACACACATGTCACTCAATTGAGTACTGTACTTCATATGTACTTCATGTACTTCATATGAACTTCATACTTGATATTAAAACCAGGAAAATCTGGAGAGTACATTGCTGAGTACAGACCCATAAGTTTACTAAACTGTGATAATAAAATAATAACTAGCAATAGATTGGTAAAAGTCTTACCAGACTTACCAAATGGGGTTTATTAAAAATAGACACTTACAAACAAATATAATAACATGTTTTAGTTTAATACAATACGCTACAAAACTAGTTATAGATTTATCAATAATGTCTGTTGATGATGAAAAGAGCCTTTAGAGCATCTTGAAAGGCCTTTTCTATTAAAATAATTGGAGGCTTTCAACTCTCCAGCTGAAATAATACAAATGCTTATATAAATATCAGAATGAAAAAATATACACAAATAATACACTATCCTATGAAATCGCCTTAGAAAGGGACAGAATACAGGGTTGCCCCCCCCCCCCCTGTTTACACTGATGAATACTTTAAAATCTCAGGATATAAAATGAATGTTGAAATAATGGCAATAGGAAAAACTAAAAAACTATAACTTATGATCTACAGCAATCCTTTAAGTGGACCACAAAAAATACTAAATACTTAGGATGCTTAATAAGTTACTACAAACAACATATATATATAATAATAACTTTATTCCATTACTCAACAATATGAAAGCAGATCAAATTAAATGGAATAATCTTCCCATAAATCTTACAGGCAGAATAAACCTCTTCGAATGGCTGCCAAATATTTTATCCCAATTACTTCACTGAAGACATTCTTTAAAAAAAATACTTTATAAAACTCATAGAATAGGGTGGGGGTGGTTTTAACATTCCAGACTTAGAATTGTATCAATTCAATTCAGCCACTCAAGTCTTTTACTTGAGACATATTATTAAAATGCACGAACAAGGAACAATGGGTACATATTGAAGATGTGCATGTTCACCCCCAGAATCTTTTCACTTGTCTATTTTTGAAAGGATAAAGCTAAGAACATTTTCAACTTCATAGTTGAGAACACTATAACAATACGGAAGATAATAAGATGGGTTCTACAAGAACCGATATCCCTTCCTACAAAAACAGAACCCTATGAAACAATCCTTGGAAAGCTTTTTAGAATTGACTGATGAATTGGTCTGGAGAACTAAAGGCATAGAAACCGTAAATGAAGCGGAAACAGGAAGAAGAAAAAAAAAGCAATTTTGGACCAATGTAGATATTTTCAAATTCATGCAACTTAAAAGTTGCATATCACAAAATTGATATTTGAATTATTTTGGACTCACAGAGTAATCTACAGGGAATCTTATTTGCGTCAGAAAATGATTTTCATATGATAGGTAAGAAATACAAAACCTTGCAGAGAGCCAGTGGCCTACAGGCTTTTTGTGGAGCGACTCTGGCTCTGTCTGACAGGTGGTAGACTTCCTCTCCTCAAACTAGGCTGTGGAGCGACTCTGGTCCTGTCTGACAGGTGGTAGACTTCCTCTCCTCAAACTAGGCTGTGGAGCGACTCTGGTCCTGTCTGACAGGTGGTAGACTTCCTCTCCTCAAACTAGGCTGTGGAGTGACTCTGGTCCTGTCTGACAGGTGGTAGACTTCCTCTCCTCAAACTAGGCTGTAGAGCGACTCTGGTCCTGTCTGACAGGTGGTAGACTTCCTCTCCTCACACTAGGCTGTAGAGCTACTCTGGTCCTGTCTGACAGGTGGTAGACTTCCTCTCCTCACACTAGGCTGTGGAGCGACTCTGGTCCTGTCTGACAGGTGGTAGACTTCCTCTCCTCACACTAGGCTGTAGAGCTACTCTGGTCCTGTCTGACAGGGGGTAGACTTCCTCTCCTCAAACTAGGCTGTAGAGCTACTCTGGTCCTGTCTGACAGGTGGTAGACTTCCTCTCCTCAAACTAGGCTGTAGAGCGACTCTGGTCCTGTCTGACAGGTGGTAGACTTCCTCTCCTCAAACTAGGCTGTGGAGCGACTCTGGTCCTGTCTGACAGGTGGTAGACTTCCTCTCCTCACACTAGGCTGTGGAGCGACTCTGGTCCTGTCTGACAGGTGGTAGACTATTCCTCTGAGCCCTATGGGACCCTATTCCCTATATAGTGCACTTCTTTATAATTGTATATGCTGTAGCTCTGGTCTAAAGTAGTGCACTAAATAGGGAATAGGGTGCCATTTGGGAAACCTTCTCTGTTAGTCCTTAGGGCCCTATTAGGGGCTTACAGGACAATGGTCGAAAATAGTGCACTATATAGGGAATAGGATGCAAATTTGGGACGGAATTCTGTTGGTCTATTAGGTGTGTATTTACCGGCCTAATTGCATTGCATTATTAAACAGAGTTTTACAGCTAGATAGAACAGCAACACGTCTAAGAGTTAAGGGGATCTCCACCCGACTATAACACTTAGCCATGGAGCTATACAAACAGCCCTACAGGAAAGAGTGCAATTTGAAGCATGATCTAGGATACTGACAGCAGTCTCGTATACTAGGATACTGATAGCAGTCTCTAGGTGGGGGGTATACTAGGATACTGATAGCAGTCTCTAGGTGTGGGGTATACTAGGATACTGATAGCAGTCTCTAGGTGTGGGGTATACTAGGATACTGATAGCAGTCTCTAGGTGTGGGGTATACTAGGATACTGATAGCAGTCTCTAGGGGTGGGGTATACTAGGATACTGATAGCAGTCTCTAGGTGTGGGGTATACTAGGATACTGATAGCAGTCTCTAGGTGTGGGGTATACTAGGATACTGATAGCAGTCTCTAGGTGTGGGGTATACTAGGATACTGATAGCAGTCTCTAGGTGGGGGGGTATACTAGGATACTGATAGCAGTCTCTAGGTGGGGGGTATACTAGGATACTGATAGCAGTCTCTAGGTGGGTGGTATACTAGGATACTGATAGCAGTCTCTAGGTGGGTCATATACTAGGATACTGATAGCAGTCTCTAGGTGTGGGGTATACTAGGATACTGATAGCAGTCTCTAGGTGGGGGGTATACTAGGATACTGACAGCAGTCTCTAGGTGTGGGGTATACTAGGATACTGATAGCAGTCTCTAGGTGGGGGGTGTACTAGGATACTGATAGCAGTCTCTAGGTGTGGGATATACTAGGATACTGATAGCAGTCTCTAGGTATGGGGTATACTAGGATACTGATAGCAGTCTCTAGGTGGGGGGGTATACTAGGATACTGATAGCAGTCTCTAGGTGGGGGGTATACTAGGATACTGATAGCAGTCTCTAGGTGGGGGGTATACTAGGATACTGACAGCAGTCTCTAGGTGTGGGGTATACTAGGATACTGATAGCAGTCTCTAGGTGGGGGGTATACTAGGATACTGACAGCAGTCTCTAGGTGTGGGGTATACTAGGATACTGATAGCAGTCTCTAGGTGGGGGGTGTACTAGGATACTGATAGTCTAGAGATGGACCTAGAGACTACAGTCTCCTCAGGGGTGTGTGCTCAGTCCCCTCCTGTACTCCCTGTTCACTAATGACTGCATTGCCAGGCATTACTCCAACACCATCATTAAGTTTGACTGATCACCGACAACGACGAGACAGCTTACAGGGAGGAGGTCAGAGACCTGGCCTTGTGGTGCCAGGACAACAACATCTCCGTCAACGTCATCAAGACAAAGGAGATGATTGTGGACTACAGGAAAAGAAGGACATCACCAACAAACTAACATAGTCCAAGCACAAAATTCTACCCAAAATGACATCCAATTAATTGCAGCATTACCACAAAAATGGAAGAGGCAAGTAGAATGGGAAAAAAGTAAGGAACTTGTATGTCGGCCCTGTATTAAAGAACATAAATGGTTAAAGAAAAGTGTGATAAATAAAAACATATACCGATTTTATTTGAGGACAAAAAAACTGACAGCTGTGCCAAATAAATGGCTAAATAGTTGGGAAGAGATTTTCGATGTACCCATTCCATGGCACATGGTTCATGAATTGATACGCAAAACACGCCGGATTCAAAACTTCACATTTTTCAATTTAAATTACTATACAAAATTCTTGCAACTAATAGAATGTTATATATATGGGGGATACAATCTTCCCAGCTCTGCAGATTCTGCTGTGAGGAGGCAGAGTCATTAGATCATTTATTTTGGTATTGTCCATATGTAGCTCGTTTTTGGTCACGGGTCCAGGAATGGCTGAAGAATTGCAACATTTGCCTAGAACTAACGCTGCAGATAGCAATACTGGGTGATTTGAAAAACCATAGTCAATCAATCCATATTATAATTATTATTTTAGCAAAAAATATTATTTTTTCATTTACAATCTGTAGAAGCTATGAGAATTGAAAGGTTCAGTACTTTTGTGAAGCATCACAGCACAGTTGAAAAATATATGGCAAATAGAAATCCGAAATGGATGATGTTGAGAGATAGATGGGAGGGGTTGAATGGAGCTGAAGGGTGGGACTAATAACAAGATAAACAATGTAAAACATACGGGATCTGTAAAATGTATATAGGTTCGGAACCTTTGTGAAATAGCAGAAATAGAGGAAGGACTAAGAACAAACAAGAGATAACTATTGTAAAGTAGCAGTAAAGTATTGTAAAGTATTGTAAAGTGTGTGTCTGTAAAATGTGTATAAGATGTATAAATTGAAGGTAAAAGCAAAAGTGTTTATGAGTTTACTCCAATTGGGGGATCGGTGGTATGGTTTGCGTGGAATAATAATAAAGGTATATTCTTTAAAAAAGTATGTATGTCTATATAGGTATGTGTATATGTATGTATGCATGTATGGATATATATATTTACCCCAAAAATATATGGGGGGTTGGAAATGATGTGGACAATTACATTGATGGAAGCAACATTCTTTCCGCAATATTAAGCTGATCCACCCCCAATAAAAAAAAATATATTTTTAAATAAAAATAATAAAAATGGTCCAAGCACACCAAGACAGTCGTGAAGAGGGCACGACAAAACCTATTCCCCCTCAGGAGACTGAAAATATTTGGCATGGTTCCTCATATCCTCAAAAGGTTCTACAGCTGCACCATCGAGAGCATCCTGACTGGTTGCATCACCGCCTGGTATGGCAACTGCTCGGCCTCCGACCGCAAGGCACTACAGAGGGTAGTGCATACGGCCCAGTACATTTGGGCTCCCGAGTGGCGCAGCGGTCTAAGGCACTGCATCTAAGTGCAAGAGGCGTCACTACAGTCCCTGGGTCAAATCCAGGCTGCATCACATCCGGCTGTGATTGTGAGTCTCAATTGGCCCAGCGTCGTCTGGGTTTGCCGAGGGTAGGCTGTCATTGTAAATAAGAATTTGTTCTTAACTGACTTGCCTAGTCAAATAGACTTCTCTCTGCGGTCATTGTTGGTTAGGGGCTTGTACGTAAGCATTTCAGTGAAAGGTCTGTTGTATTCGGCGCATGTGACAAATACATACTTTTTCTTTTTCAATTCTATGAAATTTCTTCAGGCTCATTTACGGACTGCCTCTCCTTCCTGTTATTGATGTCACATGTTAGATCTGTCAAAAGCGTCATATGAGCTATAAATAGTCACCATCTTGTTTTCCCATTTGTCTAGTAACAGACTGAACATGCTTACACACTGTGGTCCTGCTATCATTACTCTCATACGTCACTATAGGAAATCCATTCCTTCCTTAATAGGAGAAAAGACAGTCTGTAGATCACCGAGACAAGTACAAGTCCTCTCCACTCACTCAATTGTTTAATGACTGACTGTGTGTGTGTTTGTGTTTGTGTTTGTGTGTGTGTGTGTGTGTGTGTGTGTGTGTGGTCTCCTCTCTGATTGAAGGTATTGGAGGAAAAGGCCTGTTTGGAATTATGCTGATCAGAGAACTTACACAGGCTACATTGGAGGCTCCGGAGTGACGCAGCGGTCTAAAGTCACTGCATCTCGGTGCTAGTGGCGTCACTACAGACCCTGGTTGGATTCCAGGCTGTATCACGAACGGCCGTGATTGGGAGTCCCATAGGGCGATGCACAATTGGTCCAGCGTCATCCGGGTTAGGGTTTAGCCAGGGGGTTAGGCTGTCATTTTAAATAAGAATTTGTTCTTAACTGACTTGCCTAGTTAAATAAAGGTGAAATACTTTAAAAAAAATTATAACATTCTCCAGCTTTCACCACTACATCAATGTGTGGGTTATCCCTCTCTCGCTCTCATTGTTTGTGTGTGTGTGTGTGTCTCAGATATTTCTCCATGAAAGCCAACGTTTCACCCCACATGGGAGAGAATATACTTGCATACAACCACCTACGTTAGTAATAGTAACAATACAATACAAAATGCTAATACATCAATATAACACCATTGCCATCTACCAACAAAGCAACAATCCCAGATAAAACAACATAAGCACTGACTACTCACGACACAGACTAGAGAATATAACTAACAACGCAACTATGCATGAACAACTAGTACAGAAGACTTCGAAAACAGCTAACGTATATTAGGAACTATAGTAACTAGTACAGAAGACTTCGAAAACAGCTAACGTATATTAGGAACTATAGTAACTAGTATAGAAGACTTATATAACAGCTAATGTATATTAGGAACTATAGTAACTAGTATAGAAGACTTCTAGAACAGCTAACGTATAGTAGGAACTATAGTAACTAGTACAGAAGACTTATAGAACAGCTAATGTATATTAGGAACTATAGTAACTAGTACAGAAGACTTATAGAACAGCTAATGTATATTAGGAACTATAGTAACTAGTACAGAAGACTTCTAGAACAGCTGACGTGTATTAGGAACTATAGTAACTAGTACAGAAGACTTCTAGAACAGCTAACGTATATTAGGAACTATAGTAACTAGTACAGAAGACTTCGAGAACAGCTAACGTATATTAGGAACTATATTAACTAGTACAGAGGACTTCGAGAACAGCTAACGTGTATTAGGAACTATAGTAACTAGTACAGAATACTTATAGAACAGCTAACGTATATTAGGAACTATAGTAACTAGTATAGAAGACTTCGAGAACAGCTAACGTGTATTAGGAACTATAGTAACTAGTATATAATACTTCTAGAACAGCTAACATATATTAGGAACTATAGTAACTAGTATAGAATACTTCTAGAACAGCTGACGTGTATTAGGAACTATAGTAACTAGTATAGAAGACTTCGAGAACAGCTAACGTGTATTAGGAACTATAGTAACTAGTATAGAAGACTTCTAGAACAGCTAACGTATATTAGGAACTATAGTAACTAGTACAGAATACTTCTAGAACAGCTAACGTATATTAGGAACTATAGTAACTAGTACAGAAGACTTATAGAACAGCTAATGTATATTAGGAACTATAGTAACTAGTACAGAAGACTTCGAAAACAGCTAACGTATATTAGGAACTATAGTAACTAGTACAGACGACTTATAGAACAGCTAACGTATATTAGGAACTATTGTAACTAGTACATACTACTTCTAGAACAGCTAATGTATATTAGGAACTATAGTAACTAGTACAGAAGACTTATAGAACAGCTAATGTATATTAGGAACTATAGTAACTAGTACAGAAGACTTCGAAAACAGCTAACGTATATTAGGAACTATAGTAACTAGTACAGACGACTTATAGAACAGCTAACGTATATTAGGAACTATAGTAACTAGTATAGAAGACTTCTAGAACAGCTAACGTATATTAGGAACTATATTAACTAGTATAGAAGACTTCTAGAACAGCTGACGTGTATTAGGAACTGTAGTAACTAGTATATAATACTTCTAGAACAGCTAACGTATATTAGGAACTATAGTAACTAGTATATAATACTTCTAGAACAGCTAACGTATATTATGAACTATAGTAACTAGTATAGAAGACTTCGAGAACAGCTAACGTATATTAGGAACTATAGTAACTAGTATATAATACTTCGAGAACAGCTAACGTATATTAGGAACTATAGTAACTAGTATATAATACTTCGAGAACAGCTAACGTATATTAGGAACTATAGTAACTAGTACAAAGGACTTCTAGAACAGCTAACGTATATTAGGAACTCTAGTAACTAGTACAGAAGACTTCTAGAACAGCTGACGTGTATTAGGAACTGTAGTAACTAGTATATAATACTTCTAGAACAGCTAACGTATATTAGGAACTATAGTAACTAGTATATAATACTTCTAGAACAGCTAACGTATATTATGAACTATAGTAACTAGTACATACTACTTCTAGAACAGCTAACATATATTATGAACTATAGTAACTAGTATATAGTACTTCTAGAACAGCTAACGTATATTAGGAACTATAGTAACTAGTACAGAAGACTTCTAGAACAGCTGACGTGTATTAGGAACTATAGTAACTAGTACAGAATACTTCTAGAACAGCTAACGTATATTAGGAACTATATTAACTAGTACAGATGACTTCTAGAACAGCTGACGTGTATTAGGAACTGTAGTAACTAGTATATAATACTTCTAGAACAGCTAACGTATATTAGGAACTATAGTAACTAGTATATAATACTTCTAGAACAGCTAACGTATATTATGAACTATAGTAACTAGTACATACTACTTCTAGAACAGCTAACATATATTATGAACTATAGTAACTAGTATATAATACTTCTAGAACAGCTAACATATATTAGGAACTATAGTAACTAGTACAGAAGACTTCTAGAACAGCTGACGTGTATTAGGAACTATAGTAACTAGTACAGAATACTTCTAGAACAGCTAACGTATATTAGGAACTATATTAACTAGTACAGAGGACTTCGAGAACAGCTAACGTGTATTAGGAACTATAGTAACTAGTACAGAATACTTATAGAACAGCTAACGTGTATTAGGAACTATAGTAACTAGTACAGAAGACTTCTAGAACAGCTAACATGTATTAGGAACTATAGTAACTAGTACATACTACTTCTAGAACAGCTAATGTATATTAGGAACTATAGTAACTAGTACAGAAGACTTCTAGAACAGCTAACATATATTATGAACTATAGTAACTAGTATATAATACTTCTAGAACAGCTAACATATATTAGGAACTATAGTAACTAGTATAGAATACTTCTAGAACAGCTGACGTGTATTAGGAACTATAGTAACTAGTACAGAAGACTTCGAGAACAGCTAACGTGTATTAGGAACTATAGTAACTAGTATAGAAGACTTCGAGAACAGCTAACGTATATTAGGAACTATAGTAACTAGTACAGAATACTTATAGAACAGCTAATGTATATTAGGAACTATAGTAACTAGTACAGAGGACTTCTAGAACAGCTAACGTATATTAGGAACTATAGTAACTAGTATATAATACTTCGAGAACAGCTATTGCATACACAATACTATAGAGAAACTACAGCAGAACAGCTAGAGCGGAGGACGAGACAACCCACCAACTCACCTCTCAATGTGCTTTTCTGTGCCGTCACTGCAGGAGCCACCAACAAAAGCAAAGAAGAGGAACAAGAGGAGGATGAAGAGGAGGAGATGGAAAGGAGGAGGAAAGAGGAAAACAGAAAAAGAAAGAGGAAAGAAGAAAAGGAAAGAGGAAAGAAGACAGGAGAGAACAATAGATTAGATCAATGTGTCTCGAGGAAAGACAGCATGACCAGTACGTTCCAGTGCTGTGGGGCGGCAGCGTAGCCTAGTGGTTAGAGTATTGGAATAGTAACCGAAAGGTTGCAAGTTCAAATCCCTGAGCTGACAAGGTACAAATCTGTCGTTCTGCCCCTGAACAAGGCAGTTAACCCACTGTTCCTAGGCAGTCATTGAAAATATGAATTTGTTCTTTAACTTACTTGCCTGTTATAGTTAGGATTTCCTGACAAGTGCCTTGGATAGGCAAAACAATTGTTTTATTGTATGTTTCTACAGCAACCATACATTCTCTGAAGTTTAATAATAACAAGAGAAACAATGTCATCAGAAGACAAAGAGGTTTTCTTACTAAAGATAACGGAGATGAGGATTCTTAGAAAATTCTTAGAAAACATTTTCTACAAGAAAAACGCAGGCCTTTCTTTCTTGCCTACTGCCACAATATTTTTTATTTTTTAATTCATGTAGGCTACATTGTCCCCGCAAAATCATCCGTATATATCCCACATTTGGGTATTTTAAACGTGGTCACCTTAATTAAACATGCACGCCCCTCCGACATTAAATAGACTGCAGATCTAGTGTCGTGTTACTACCGTACCTCCTGAATCACGACTGATTACCCGCATGACTAGCTCTCTCCTGGTGCCCAATTAGACACTTACTTCACTGCCAATCAAGACTATTATAATGTAGCTCCTCCACTTGCATTGTTAAGGCAACAGATCATCCTGAAATCAGACTGTAAAAGATTCATGTGTTCGGGTTTGTGTAGTCAGGGATGAGCAATTTTTTTTAATACAAAATACCAAAAAGATCAATGTATCAAACAAAACAAAAAAAGATATATGTATTTTGTAGTTTAAAATACATTTGCAAGTAGTTGGCCAAACAGCAACCACATTCTCAGTAATGGTTACAGGAACGTTATCTACCCTTAGTTTTGGGGCGGTGCTCAATTAGAATAATACTCTGCATCCTTTGCAATTCTTCATGTTTACATACACCTTTGAATTTAGTTAATTTATCAGACACTCTTATCACACCATAGTGCCATCGGACTTTTGATACCAATGTAAGGTGAGGGGGACACAAAGTTGTGAACAGCTGTAAAGAAATAGTGTAGAAAAGTATTTTGAAAATCAAAATTACAGCTTCCGAAAGTATCTTGTTATAAAGTACATTGGAGTGTTGTTCAGACCAGTGTAATACAACATACTCAGAAGTAGTTTAAACTAATATCAACTAATACCAACTAATACCAACTAATACCAACTAATGTCAACTAATATATACTGATATCAACTAATACAAACTAATATCAACTAATACCAACTAAAACCAACTAATACCAAATAATATACAGTGGGGAGAACAAGTATTTGATACACTGCCGATTTTGCAGGTTTTCCTACTTACAAAGCATGTAGAGGTCTGTAATTTTTATCATAGGTACACTTCAACTATGAGAGACGGAATCTAAAACAAAAATCCAGAAAATCACATTGTATGATTTTTAAGTAATTAATTTGCATTTTATTGCATGACATAAGTATTTGATACATCAGAAAAGCAGAACTTAATATTTGGTACAGAAACCTTTGTTTGCAATTACAGAGATCATACGTTTCCTGTAGTTCTTGACTAGGTTTGCACACACTGCAGCAGGGATTTTGGCCCACTCCTCCCTACAGATCTTCTCCAGATCCTTCAGGTTTCGGGGCTGTCGCTGGGCAATACGGACTTTCAGCTCCCTCCAAAGATTTTCTATTGGGTTCAGGTCTGGAGACTGGCTAGGCCACTCCAGGACCTTGAGATGCTTCTTACGGAGCCACTCCTTAGTTGCCATGGCTGTGTGCTTCGTGTCGTTGTCATGCTGGAAGACCCAGCCACGACCCATCTTCAATGCTCTTACTGAGGGAAGGAGGTTGTTGGCCAAGATCTCGCGATACATGGCCCCATCCATCCTCCCCTCAATACGGTGCAGTCGTCCTGTCCCCTTTGCAGAAAAGCATCCCCAAAGAATGATGTTTCCACCTCCATGCTTCACGGTTGGGATGGTGTTCTTGGGGTTGTACTCATACTTCTTCTTCCTCCAAACACGGTGAGTGGAGTTAGACCAAAAAGCTCTATTTTTGTCTCATCAGACCACATGACCTTCTCCCATTCCTCCTCTGGATCATCCAGATGGTCATTGGCAAACTTCAGACGGGCCTGGACATGCGCTGGCTTGAGCAGGGGGACCTTGCGTGCGCTGCAGGATTTTCATCCATGACGGCGTAGTGTGTTACTAATGGTTTTCTTTGAGACTGTGGTCCCAGCTCTCTTCAGGTCATTGACCAGGTCCTGCCGTGTAGTTCTGGGCTGATCCCTCACCTTCCTCATGATCATTGATGCCCCACGAGGTGAAATCTTGCATGGAGCCCCAGACCGAGGGTGATTGACCGTCATCTTGAACTTCTTCCATTTTCTAATAATTGCGCCAACAGTTGTTGCCTTCTCACCAAGCTGCTTGCCTATTGTCCTGTAGCCCATCCCAGCCTTGTGCAGGTCTACAATTTTATCCCTGAAGTCCTTACACAGCTCTCTGGTCTTGGCCATTGTGGAGAGGTTGGAATCTGTTTGATTGTGTGTGGACAGGTGTCTTTTATACAGGTAACGAGTTCAAACAGGTGCAGTTAATACAGGTAATGAGTGGAGAACAGGAGGGCTTCTTAAAGAAAAACTAACAGGTCTGTGAGAGCCGGAATTCTTACTGGTTGGTAGGTGATCAAATACTTATGTCATGCAATAAAATGCAAATTAATTATTTAAAAATCATACAATGTGATTTTCTGGATTTTTGTTTTAGATTCCGTCTCTCACAGTTGAAGTGTACCTATGATAAAAATTACAGACCTCTACATGCTTTGTAAGTAGGAAAACCTGCAAAATCGGCAGTGTATCAAATACTTGTTCTCCCCACTGTATACTGATATCAACTAATACCAACTAAAACCAACTAATACCAACTAATATCAACTAATACCAACTAATACCAACTAATACCAACTAATATATACTGATATCAACTAATACCAACTAAACCCAACTAATACCAACTAATACCAACTAATATCAACTAATACCAACTAATATATACTGATATCAACTAATACCAACTAATATCAACTAATACCAACTAATACCAACTAATATATACTGATATCAACTAATACCAACTAAAACCAACTAATACCAACTAATACCAACTAATACCAACTAATGTCAACTAATATATACTGATATCAACTAATACAAACTAATATCAACTAATACCAACTAAAACCAACTAATACCAAATAATATCAACTAATACCAACTAATACCAACTAATACCAACTAATATATACTGATATCAACTAATACCAACTAAACCCAACTAATACCAACTAATACCAACTAATATCAACTAATACCAACTAATATATACTGATATCAACTAATACCAACTAATATCAACTAATACCAACTAATACCAACTAATATATACTGATATCAACTAATACCAACTAAAACCAACTAATACCAACTAATACCAACTAATACCAACTAATGTCAACTAATATATACTGATATCAACTAATACAAACTAATATCAACTAATACCAACTAAAACCAACTAATACCAAATAATATATACTGATATCAACTAATACCAACTAAAACCAACTAATACCAACTAATATCAACTAATACCAACTAATACCAACTAATATAATACTGATATCAACTAATACCAACTAAACCCAACTAATACCAACTAATACCAACTAATACCAACTAATACCAACTAATATATACTGATATCAACTAATACCAACTAAAACCAACTAATACCAACTAAAACCAACTAATACCAACTAATACCAACTATTATATACTGATATCAACTAATACCAACTAAAACCAACTAATATCAACTAATACCAACTAATACCATCTAATATCAACAAAGGATAATTAACTAATATCAACTAATACCAACTATTACCAACTAATACCAACTAATATCAACTAATACCAACTAATATCAACTAATACCAACTAATATCAACTAATATCAACACAGGATAATTAACTATTATCAAAAAATATATACTCATATAAACGAATATCAACACAAGATAATTAACTAATATCAACTAATATCAACGAATATCAACTAATACCAACGAATATCAACTAATAACAACTAATACCAACTAATACATACTGATATCAACTAATATCAACTAATACCAACTAATATATACTAAAACCAACTAATATCAACTAATACCAACTAATACCATCAAATATCAACAAAGGATAATTAACTAATATCAACTAATACCAACTAATACCAACTAATATATACTGATATCAACTAATATCAACTAATATCAACTAATACCAACTAATACCAACTAATATATACTGATATCAACTAATATCAACTAATATCAACTAATATATACTGATATCAACTAATATGAACTAATATATACTGATATCAACTAATATCAACTAATATCGACACAGGATAATGAACTAATACCAACTAATACCAACTAATATCAACACAGGATAATTAACTAATATTAACTAATATCAACTAATATCAACACATATTTTTTGTGTTGGATTTAGTTTTTTACCTTCTGTAAATTTAAGAAATATTGCCTTGTGTCTTGTAAATCCGTTACCAAAAACCCACATATCTTAAAATAATTTTCTAATTTTCTCTCCCTCGTCTAAAGAAAGTTGAGCAGAATGACATTCATATCCATAACTATGCATTACTGTGTTGTACAGCTCAGGGACCCATGTTGAAATTTCATTACCAAGTGTAAATCCACTTCACCAAAATAAACTCAAGGTGTAGTGTCTTTCTGCATAAATCTTAGAATATTTATTCAGAACAGATGTTTAACAGAGTGTTGGGAAAACGTTTTTTTTTTCTCGTAAAAATCTGCGGGAGAATTTATGGCTGGTTATGACACCTACATAAGAGTGTCAAACCCCACATAACCTACAACAGTAGTTATTGTATGGATGGTTTTAACACCTAGAGCGATGTCAGATTATCTGTTTGTAAATTCTGGATGCACTGGATGAGGAGGAGGGTTGATCTGACCGTTCTGACTTAACAACAGCAGTCAAGCACCCAAGCACCCAAGCTAACTGGCTAACTGGCTAACTGGCTAACTGGTTAACTGGCTAACTGGCTAACTGGCTAACTGGCTAACTGGCTAACTGGCTAACGTTGGCTAGCTTGCTATCTACATCCAGACACAAATGAGAGAACACCCCACTCTGACCATTTTACTCCCTCTAGCAGAGCTGGTTAGGCTGTTGTCATGTTATCCAGAGCGTTGGTGACTGTAACTGTGCTGCCCGGCAACAATTTAAATACCCTTTTTCCCCCAACGTTTATTGACACCGGCCACATTCAACAGGTGTTGAGTGTTCGTAAATTCCTCAGTTATTCAGCGCTCTGGTACAGTCAAAACGAGAGTTCTCTGAAGTCGCAGTAGATAGCCAGAGTGAATTTACCAACGCGCTCCAAGTAAAGTGACACAGGATGGTCATAATGCTTCATGACAGTGTCATAAAGTGTATTTTCTACAAGTTATTAAAAATACGAAAAAGAAAAAAAAACATGACTGTAAAAGAACTCTTTACAACAACAATAAAGGACTTAAGAAACAAAGTTTCAAATGAAAGAGAACTTCTGAACAGTGTCGTAAAGTGTGTGTGTGTGTGTGTGTGTGTGTGTGTGTGTGTGTGTGTGTGTGTGTGTGTGTGTGTGTGTGTGTGTGTGTGTGTGTGTGTGTGTGTGTGTGTGTGTGTGTGTGTGTGTGTGTGTGTGTGTGTGTGTGTGTGTGTGTGTGTGTGTGTGTGTGTGTGTGTGCGTCCCTGCTGCCTGCCTGCGTCCGTGGGTGTACATGTGCGTGCGTTCCTGTGCAACTGTGTGTGTGTGTGTGTGTGCTGTGTGTTGATGGGTCCGACTCTAAACTCTACTGAGGTATTTTGGTATTTGGTATTTTATTAGGATCCCCATTAGCTGTTGCAAAAGGTAGCAGCTACTCTTCCTGGGGTTCCACACAACATAATACAGAACATTAATAGACAATAACAGCTCAAGGACAGAACTACATTAAACAAATGCAAAGGCACTGGTAGCCTACATATCAATACATACACACAAACTATCCAGGTCTAATAGGGGAGAGGCGTTGTGCCACGAGGTGTTGCTTTATCTGTTTTTAAACCAGGTTTGTTGTTTATTTGAGCAATATGAGATGGAAGGAAGTTCCATGCAATAATGGCTCTATATAATACTGTACATTTTCGAAGAATTTGTTCTGGATTTGGGGACTGTGAAAAGACCCCTGGTGGCATGTCTGGTGGGGTAAGTGTGTGTGTCAGAGCTGTGTGTAAGTTGACTATGCAAACAACTTGGAATTTTCAACACATTAATGTTTCTTATAAAAAGAAGTGATGCAGTCAGTCTCTCCTCAACTCTTAGCCAAGAGAGGCCGGCATACATAGTATATATATCAGCCCTCTGATTACAATTAAGAGCAAGACGTGCTGCTCTGTTCTGGGCCAGATGCAGCTTAAAACCTGTTTGGGATAGGGGGCAGCATTTTCACTTTGGATGAATCGTGTGCCCATAGTGAACTGCCTCCTACTCTGTCCCAGATGCTAATATATGCATATTATTATTACTATTGGATAGAAAACACTCTGAAGTTTCTAAAACTGTTTGAATTATGTCTGTGAGTATAACAGAACTCATATGGCAGGTAAACTTCCAAACTTCCAAACAGGAAGTGAGAATTCTGAGAAGGGTCGCCTATTCAATTCCCTGTAATATATGGATCTGTTTGCACTTCCTACGCCTTCCACTAGATGTCAACAGTCTGTAGAACGTGGAATGAAGCCTCTAGTGTGATGTGGGGCCGGATGGCAGCTATTTGAGTCAGTGGTCTGGCAGAATGCTAGTTCCTGGTCATGCGCGCTAGTCATGATATGGCCATGTGTTCCATTACTTATACAGACATGAAGAAATGCTCCGGTTGGAACATTATTGGATATATATGATAACAACATCGTGAAGATTGATTCTCTACTTAATTTGACCAGTTTATTCGACCTGGAATATAACTTTTTGAAGTTTTCGTCCGAGTTCGCCTGGACCAGCGTTTGGACATGTGTACTAAAAGTGCTAGCAAAAGTAGCTAATTGGACACTAGTAATGAACATTATCGAATAAAACAACGATTTATTGTGGAACTAGGATTCCTGGCACTGCATTCTGATGAAAGATCATCAAAGGTAAGGGAATATGTATGATGTAATTTTGTATTTCTGTTGACTCCAACATGGCGGAGAAATGTTGTGTATTTCTGAGCGCCGTCTCAGATTATTGCATGGTATGCTTTTTCCTAAAGTAAAAAAAAAACACAGCGGTTGCATTAAGAACCAGTGTATCTTTAATTATATTTAAAACATGTATCTTTCATCAAAGTTTATGATGAGTATTTCTGTTATTTGACGTGGCTCTCTGTAATTACTCCGGATATTTTGGAGGCATTTCTGAACATGGCGCCAATGTAAACCGAGATTTGTGGATATAAATATGCACATTATCGAACAAAACATAAATGTATTGTGTAACATGATGTCCTATGAGTGTCAGCTAATGAAGATTATCAAAGGTTAGTGATTAATTTTATCTCTATTTCTGCTTTTGTGTGACTATCTTTGACTGGGAAAAATGGCTGTGTGTTTTTTGGATTTGTTGGTGATCTAACATAAATACAGTGGGGAGAACAAGTATTTGATACACTGACAATTTTGCAGGTTTTCCTACTTACAAAGCATGTAGAGGTCTGTAATTTTTATCATAGGTACACTTCAACTGTGAGAGAAGGAATCTAAAACAAAAATCCAGAAAATCACATTGTATGATTTTTAAGTAATTAATTTGCATTTTATTGCATGACATAAGTATTTGATACATCAGAAAAGCAGAACTGAATATTTGGTACAGAAACCTTAGTTTGCAATTACAGAGATCATACGTTTCCTGTAGTTCTTGACCAGGTTTGCACACACTGCAGCAGGGATTTTGGCCCACTCCTCCATACAGACCTTCTCCAGATCCTTCAGGTTTCGGGGCTGTCGCTGGGCAATACGGACTTTCGGCTCCCTCCAAAGATTTTCTATTGGGTTCAGGTCTGGAGACTGGCTAGGCCACTCCAGGACCTTGAGATGCTTCTTACGGAGCCACTCCTTAGTTGCCCTGGCTGTGTGTTTCGGGTCGTTGTCATGCTGGAAGACCCAGCCACGACCCATCTTCAATGCTCTTACTGAGGGAAGGAGGTTGTTGGTCAAGATCTCGCGATACATGGCCCCATCCATCCTCCCCTCAATACGGTGCAGTCGTCCTGTCCCCTTTGCAGAAAAGCATCCCCAAAGAATGATGTTTCCACCTCCATGCTTCACGGTTGGGATGGTGTTCTTGGGGTTGTACTCATCCTTCTATTCCTCCAAACACGGCGAGTGGAGTTTAGAGCAAAAAGCTCTATTTTTGTCTCATCAGACCACATGACCTTCTCCCATTCCTCCTCTGGATCATCCAGATGGTCATTGGCAAACTTCAGACGGGCCTGGACATGCGCTGGCTTGAGCAGGGGGACCTTGCGTGCGCTGCAGGATTTTAATCCATGACGGCGTAGTGTGTTACTAATGGTTTTCTTTGAGACTGTGGTCCCAGCTCTCTTCAGGTCATTGACCAGGTCCTGCCGTGTAGTTCTGGGCTGATCCCTCACATTCCTCATGATCATTGATGCCCCACGAGGTGAGATCTTGCATGGAGCCCCAGACCGAGGGTGATTGACCGTCATCTTGAACTTCTTCCATTTTCTAATAATTGTGCCAACAGTTGTTGCCTTCTCACCAAGCTGCTTGGCTATTGTCCTGTAGCCCATCCCAGCCTTGTACAGGTCTACAATTTATCCCTGATGTCCTTACACAGCTCTCTGGTCTTGGCCATTGTGGAGAGGTTGGAGTCTGTTTAATTGAGTGTGTGGACAGGTGTCTTTTATACAGGTAACGAGTTCAAACAGGTGCAGTTAATACAGGTAATGAGTGGAGAACAGGAGGGCTTCTTAAAGAAAAACTAACAGGTCTGTGAGAGCCGGAATTCTTTTTTTATTTTTTTTTTATTTCACCTTTATTTAACCAGGTAGGCTAGTTGAGAACAAGTTCTCATTTGCAACTGCGACCTGGCCAAGATAAAGCATAGCAGTGTGAACAGACAACACAGAGTTACACATGGAGTAAACAATAAACAAGTCAATAACATGGTAGAAAAAAAAAAAGAGAATCTATATACAATGTGTGCAAAAGGCATGAGGTAGGCAATAAATCGAATAATTACAATTTAGCAGATTAACACTGGAGTGATAAATCATCAGATGATCATGTGCAAGAAGAGATACTGGTGTGCAAAAGAGCAGAAAAGTAAATAAATAAAAGCAGTATGGGGGGTGAGGTAGGTAAATTGGGTGGGTAGTTTACAGATGGACTATGTACAGCTGCAGCGATCGGTTAGCTGCTCGGATAGCAGATTTTTAAAGTTGTTGAGGGAGATAAAAGTCTCCAACTTCAGAGATTTTTGCAATTCGTTCCAGTCGCAGGCAGCAGAGAACTGGAAGGAAAGGCGTCCAAATGAGGTTTTGGCTTTAGGGATGATCAGTGAGATACACCTGCTGGAGCGCGTGTTGCAGGTGGGTGTAGCCATCGTGACCAGTGAACTGAGATAAGGCGGCACTTTACCTAGCATAGCCTTGTAGATGACCTGGAGCCAGTGGGTCTGACGACGAACATGTAGCGAGGGCCAGCCGACTAGGGCATACAGGTCGCAGTGGTGGGTCGTATAAGGTGCTTTAGTAACAAAACGAATGGCACTGTGATAAACTGCATCCAGTTTGCTGAGTAGAGTATTGGAAGCTATTTTGTAGATGACATCGCCGAAGTCGAGGATCGGTAGGATAGTCAGTTTTACTAGGGTAAGTTTGGCGGCGTGAGTGAAGGAGGCTTTGTTGCGGAATAGAAAGCCGATTCTTGCTTTGATTTTGGATTGGAGATGTTTGATATGAGTCTGGAAGGAGAGTTTGCAGTCTAGCCAGACACCTAGGTACTTATAGATGTCCACATATTCTAGGTCGGAACCGTCCAGGGTGGTGATGCTAGTCGGGCGTGCGGGTGCAGGCAGCGAACGGTTGAAAAGCATGCATTTGGTTTTACTAGCGTTTAAGAGCAGTTGGAGGCCACGGAAGGAGTGTTGTATGGCATTGAAGCTCGTTTGGAGGTTAGTTAACAGAGTGTCCAAGGAAGGGCCGGAAGTATATAGAATGGTGTCGTCTGCGTAGAGGTGGATCAGGGAATCGCCCGCAGCAAGAGCAACATCATTGATGTATACAGAGAAAAGAGTCGGCCCGAGAATTGAACCCTGTGGTACCCCCATAGAGACTGCCAGAGGACCGGACAACATGCCCTCCGATTTGACACACTGAACTCTGTCTGCAAAGTAGTTGGTGAACCAGGCAAGGCAGTCATTAGAAAAACCGAGGCTACTGAGTCTGCCGATAAGAATATGGTGATTGACAGAGTCGAAAGCCTTGGCCAGGTCGATGAAGACGGCTGCACAGTAATGTCTTTTATCGATGGCGGTTATGATATCGTTTAGTACCTTGAGCGTGGCTGAGGTGCACCCATGACCGGCTCGGAAACCGGATTGCACAGCGGAGAAGGTACGGTGGGATTCGAGATGGTCAGTGATCTGTTTGTTGACTTGGCTTTCGAAGACCTTAGATAGGCAGGGCAGGATGGATATAGGTCTGTAACAGTTTGGGTCCAGGGTGTCTCCCCCTTTGAAGAGGGGGATGACCGCGGCAGCTTTCCAATCCTTGGGGATCTCAGATGATACGAAGGAGAGGTTGAACAGGCTGGTGATAGGGGGTGCGACAATGGCGGCGGACAGTTTCAGAAATAGGGGGTCCAGATTGTCAAGCCCAGCTGATTTGTATGGGTCCAGGTTTTCCAGCTCTTTCAGAACATCTGCTATCTGGATTTGGGTAAAGGAGAAGCTGGGGAGGCTTGGGCGAGTAGCAGCGGAGGGGGCGGGGCTGTTGGCCAAGGTTGGAGTCGCCAGGAGGAAGGCATGGCCAGCCATTGAGAAATGCTTGTTGAAGTCTTCGATTATCACGGATTTATCGGTGGTGACCGTGTTACCTAGCCTCAGTGCAGTGGGCAGCTGGGAGGAGGTGCTCTTGTTCTCCATGGACTTTACAGTATCCCAGAACTTTTTGGAGTTAGAGCTACAGGATGCAAATTTCTGCTTGAAAAAGCTGGCCTTTGCTTTCCTGACTGACTGCGTGTATTGGTTCCTGACTTCCCTGAACAGTTGCATATCGCGGGGGCTCTTCGATGCTATTGCAGTTCGCCACAGGATGTTTTTGTGCTGGTCGAGGGCAGTCAGGTCTGGAGTGAACCAGGGGCTATATCTGTTCTTGGTTCTGCATTTTTTGAACGGAGCATGCTTGTCTAATATGGTGAGGAAGTAACATTTAAAGAATGACCAGGCATCCTCAACTGACGGGATGAGGTCAATATCCTTCCAGGGAACCCGGGCCAGGTCGATTAGAAAGGCCTGCTCGCAGAAGTGTTTTAGGGAGCGTTTGACAGTGATGAGGGGTGGTCGTTTGACCGCGGACCCGTGGCGGATACAGGCAATGAGGCAGTGATCACTGAGATCTTGATTGAAGACAGCAGAGGTGTATTTGGAGGGCAGGTTGGTCAGGATAATGTCTATTAGGGTGCCCATGTTTACGGATTTAGGGTTGTACCTGGTGGGTTCCTTGATGATTTGTGTGAGATTGAGGGCATCAAGCTTGGATTGTAGGACTGCCGGGGTGTTAAGCATATCCCAGTTTAGGTCACCTAACAGAACAAACTCTGAAGCTAGATGGGGAGCGATCAATTCACAGATGGTGTCCAGGGCACAGCTGGGAGCTGAGGGGGGTCGGTAGCAGGCGGCAACAGTGAGAGACTTATTTCTGGAGAGATTAATTTTTAAAATTAGAAGTTCGAACTGTTTGGGCATAGACCTGGAAAGTATGACAGAACTTTGCAGGCTATCTCTGCAGTAGATTGCAACTCCTCCCCCTTTGGCAGTTCTATCTTGACGGAAAGTGTTATAGTTGGGTATGGAAATCTCAGAATTTTTGGTGGCCTTCCTAAGCCAGGATTCGGACACGGCAAGGACATCAGGGTTGGCAGAGTGTGCTAAAGCGGTGAGTAAGGCAAACTTAGGGAGGAGGCTTCTGATGTTGACATGCATGAGGCCAAGGCTTTTTCGATCACAGAAGTCAACAAATGAGGGTGACTGGGGACATGCAGGGCCTGGGTTTACCTCCACATCACCCGAGGAACAGAGGAGTAGTAGGATGAGGGTGCGGCTAAAGGCTATCAAAACTGGTCGCCTAGAGCGTTGGGGACAAAGAATAAAAGGAGCAGATTTATGGGCGTGGTAGAATAGATTCTGGGCATAATGTGCAGACAGGGGTATGGTGGGGCACGGGTACAGCGGAGGCAAGCCCAGGCACTGGGTGATGATAAGAGAGGTTGTATCTCTGGACATGCTGGTCTCAATGGGTGAGGTCACCGCATGTGTGGGGGGTGGGACGAAGGGGGTATCAGAGGTACGGAGAGTGGAACTACGGGGTCCATTGCAAACCAAAACAATGATAGCTAGCCTGAACAACAGTATGCAAGGCATATTGATATTTGAGGGAGACATACAATAAGGCATAAAGTGATTGCAGGTCTTGATTGGGAGAGCTAGCTAAAACAACAGGTGAGATAACAGCAGCTAGTCAGTTAACACAGCAGCAGCAGGTAAAAATGGCGACGGCTAGGCAGAGAGGGTCGGATTAACTACACACAGATCCTGAGTTAAAGCACAGAGCCGATAGATAAAACACAAATAAACGGAATGGAGTACCGTGAATTAATGGACAGTCAAGCAAGCATCAGCTATGTAGCCAAGTGATCATAGTGTCCAGGGGGCAGCCGTAGATGGAGCAGTGAGGGCTCCACTAAGCTAGCCCGCGGCGTAAGATTGTTCGATAGACCTGTTCAGATAGCAGCCGATATGCTCAAGACAGCTAACGATTAGCGGGCCGCAGTTAGCATATCTGCGTTCAGGTTACGTCGCGATGGAGGGGCCAGTTGAATAACTCCCTCGGGCAGATAACGTCGGTATCCCAGTCGTGAAGGCCCGGTGGGGCTCCGCATCGGCAGTAAAACGGGTCCGGATAGGTAATTGTAGCCCAGGAGTGGCTGATGGAACTCTTCAGCTGGCTAGCTCCGGGATAATTGGTGTTTGCTCCGGAATTGATGTTAGCCAATAGTCACTCGGATAGCAGCTAGTTAGCTGCAAGATCCAGGTGTAAATGTCCAGAGATTGCGGTAAAAATCCGGGGATATGGAGAGAAAATAGGTCTGGTATGCTCTGGTCTGAGTCGCGTTGTACAAAACTGGCAATAGTTTTCAGAGCTAAAGGATAGCTGATAAGCGCTAGCTGTGGTTAGCTGAACTACTCACGTTAGCTTGTGAGCTGGCTAACTTCTGGCTAGATGAATAACTCCCTCGGGCAGATAACGTCGGTATCCCAGTCGTGAAGGCCCTGGTTACTTACTGGTTGGTAGGTTATCAAATACTTATGTCATGCAATAAAATGCAAATTAATTACTTAAAAATCATACAATGTGATTTTCTGGATTTTTGTTTTAGATTCCGTCTCTCACAGTTGAAGTGTACCTATGATAAAAATGACAGACCTCTACATGCTTTGTAAGTAGGAAAACCTGCAAAATCGGCAGTGTATCAAATACTTGTTCTCCCCACTGTATATGTTGTGTTTTCGCTGTAAAACATTTAAAAAATCAGACACGATGGGTAGATTAACAAGATGTTTATCTTTCATTTGCTGTATTGGACTTGTTAATGTGTGAAAGTTACATATTTCAAAAAAATATTTTTTCAGCGGAATGTTGTGGGTGTACCCCTGGGCTAGAAAGGTTAATAGGTCTTTCCTTGCAGCACTCGACCACACGACTGGACAATAATCAAGATTAAACTCAACTAGAACCTGCAGAACTTGCTTTTTGGAGTGTGGTGTCAAAAAAGCAGAGCATCTCTTTATTATGGCCAGGCCTCTCTCCATTGTTATCACCATTGAATCTATATGTTTTGACCATGACATGTTACAAAAGTAACGACTAGTAATTTAGTCTCCCCAGCTTGTTCAACAGCCACACCATTCATTACCAGATTCAGCTGAGGTCTAGAACTTAGGGAATGATTTGTACCAAATACAATGCTCTTAGTTTTAGAGATGTTCAGGACCAGTTTATTACCGGCCATCCATTACAAAATAGACTGCAACTCTTTGTTAAGGGTTTCAGTGACTTCATTAGTTGAGTCATCATATTGTTGAGTCATCAGCATACATGGACACACATGCTTTGTTTAATGCCAGTGGTGGCAGGTCATTGGTAAAACATAGAAAAGAGTAGAGGGAAGGAAAAACACTGTGTTAATGAGACTGAGTCTAAACTCTACTGAGGTAGAACAACACTGTGTTAATGAGTCTGAGTCTAAACTCTACTGAGGTAGAACATCACTGTGTTAATGAGTCTGAGTCTGAACTCTACTGAGGTAGAACAACACTGTGTTAATGAGTCTGAGTCTAAACTCTACTGAGGTAGAACACCACTGTGTTAATGAGTCTGAATCTAAACTCTACTGAGGTAGAACAACACTGTGTTAATGAGTCTGAGTCTGAACTCTACTGAGGTAGAACAACACTGTGTTAATGAGTCTGAGTCTAAACTCTACTGAGGTAGAACAACACTGTGTTAATGAGTCTGAGTCTAAACTCTACTGAGGTAGAACAACACTGTGTTAATGAGTCTGAGTCTGAACTCTACTGAGGTAGAACAACACTGTGTTAATGAGTCTGAGTCTAAACTCTACTGAGGTAGAACACTGTGTTAATGAGTCTGAGTCTAAACTCTACTGAGGTAGAACAACACTGTGTTAATGAGACTGAGTCTAAACTCTACTGAGGTAGAACACTGTGTTAATGAGTCTGAGTCTAAACTCTACTGAGGTAGAACAACACTGTGTTAATGAGTCTGAGTCTGAACTCTACTGAGGTAGAACAACACTGTGTTAATGAGTCTGAGTCTAAACTCTACTGAGGTAGAACAACACTGTGTTAATGAGTCTGAGTCTGAACTCTACTGAGGTAGAACAACACTGTGTTAATGAGTCTGAGTCTAAACTCTACTGAGGTAGAACAACACTGTGTTAATGAGTCTGAGTCTGAACTCTACTGAGGTAGAACAACACTGTGTTAATGAGTCTGAGTCTAAACTCTACTGAGGTAGAACAACACTGTGTTAATGAGTCTGAGTTAAACTCTACTGAGGTAGAACACTGTGTTAATGAGTCTGAGTCTAAACTCTACTGAGGTAGAACAACACTGTGTTAATGAGTCTGAGTCTAAACTCTACTGAGGTAGAACACTGTGTTAATGAGTCTGAGTCTAAACTCTACTGAGGTAGAACAACACTGTGTTAATGAGTCTGAGTCTGAACTCTACTGAGGTAGAACACTGTGTTAATGAGTCTGAGTCTAAACTCTACTGAGGTAGAACAACACTGTGTTAATGAGTCTGAGTCTAAACTCTACTGAGGTAGAACACCACTGTGTTAATGAGTCTGAGTCTAAACTCTACTGAGGTAGAACAACACTGTGTTAATGAGTCTGAGTCTAAACTCTACTGAGGTAGAACATCACTGTGTTAATGAGTCTGAGTCTAAACTCTACTGAGGTAGAACACTGTGTTAATGAGTCTGAGTCTAAACTCTACTGAGGTAGAACAACACTGTGTTAATGAGACTGAGTCTAAACTCTACTGAGGTAGAACACTGTGTTAATGAGACTGAGTCTAAACTCTACTGAGGTAGCCTGCTGAACATTGTCAAATTGCCATTGTGAACCCAGAGCACAGGAAATGAACAATCAGAGCAAATGACCACTTTCTCTGCTATGTTGGTCTTCTCTGACTCTTTATCTACTCTCTTCTCTCCCATCTCTCTCGTGGTTTTGCCTCTCTACGCTCTCAATCCAGCCAGACCACTCAAGATTTACTTCAAAATTGGATGTCTGTCTATGTCCTGAGGATGTCGGCAATCCCCTTCAAAACTGTCCACTTGGGGCAACAGTGAGCACTATTGCCATCAAGTAGGCTTGGGTTTTGCTGGGGGTGGTGTGGACATGGGTGGTGTTTCAAATAAACAAAAAACACCAGATGACCACACCTGGTTCCACTCCTATCAGCTACAAACAAGAAGAAGCGGCTCCAGGTGGCACGTGATCACCAACACTAGGCAATTGAGGAGTGGAAAAACATCGACTGGTCTGACGAATCCCGGTTCCATCCTGCCTTGTGTCAACGGTACAGGCTGGTGGCGGTTGTGTAATTGTTCTGGGGAATGTTTTCCTGGTACACATTAGGTCCCTTGATACCATTTGAGCAACATTTCAATGCCCCAAAGAATTCAGGCTGTTCTGGAGACAAAGGTGTGTCCAAACCGGTACTAGATTGATGTACCTAATAATCTGGCCCCTGAGTGTTGTAACGCTATCCAAACCCTTAACGTAATAATTTACGTAACAATGGGGAACAGGAGGAGCAACACAGAGCGTCAAAAACAGTTTGAAATTTGACGTTCGGGGATATTTAGAAATGTTATGTTTCTCAAAAACACTTAGAAATTTGACGTTTGGAGATATTTAGAAATGTTATTTGACTTTGAAAAAAAGTGGATAAATGTCCAAATCTTAACTCAAATTGGTAAAACCGTGAAATCTCTCTCTCTCTCCCTCCCTCCCTCCCTCCCTCTCTCTCTATTTCTCTAACTCTCCCTCCCTCTCTCCCTCCCTCTCTCTCTATTTCTCTAACCCTCCCTCCCTCCCTCCCTCCCTCCCTCCCTCCCTCCCTCCCTATCTCTCTAACTCTCCCTCTCTCTCTAACTCTCCCCCCTCTCTCTCTCTCTCTCTCTCTCTCTCTCTCTCTCTCTCTCTCTCTCTCTCTCTCTCTCTCTCTCTCTCTCTCTCTCTCTCTCTCTCTCTCTCTCTCTCTCTCTCTCTCTCTCTCTACCATCTCTCTCTCTCTCTCCCTCTACCATCTCTGTCTCTACCTTCTCTGTCTCTGTCTCTCTCTCTCTCTCTCTCTCTCTCTCTCTCTCTCTCTCTCTTTCCCTCCATGTATTTCTCTACTGAATAGGCAATTATCCTTCCCCTAGTTCTTTCTGTACTGAACATTAGACATAATCCACATTTACTTACTGAATCAAATGTGTTCCATTTTGCTCTCGCTCCCTTAATAATGGTACGGAGAGGGGACATTATTTCTGTAAATAAAATGCAGTCTATTTAGTTCTGTTACTTTGTGTTTCCTTTTTACCTCATATATAAAAGAGAGTAATTGTGTAATATATGAAAATACGACCCTATACAGTAGATGGTTACCATGGTATTATATATGACCCTATACAGTAGATGGTTACCATGGTATTGTACATGACCCTATACAGTAGATGGTCACCGTGATATTATATATGACCCTATACAGCAGATGGTTACCATGGTATTACCCATGACCTCTATACAGTAGATGGTTACCATGGTATTGTACTGTATATGTGCAGTGATAAAAATAAACATGCTGTTTACCCTCCTCTATCAAACTATTCACACACACACACACACACACACACACACACACACACACACACACACACACACACACACACACACACACACACACACACACACACACACACACACACACACACATACACTAAACTGACCTTGCATCTCTCTCGACATGATATGAAGAGGTTTTCCCAAACATCATTAACAACAGTCCAATGATTTCGCACGCACGCACGCACGCACGCACGCACGCACGCACGCACGCACGCACGCACGCACGCACGCACGCACGCACACACACACACACACACACACACACACACACACACACACACACACACACACACACACACACACACACACACACACACACACACACACACACACACACACACACACACACACACACCGCTGTGTCACAACGGGACGGGGCTCAGGTGTCATATCTCTACTGTCATCTCTCTCTACACTATGTTACAGTGACTTCTTCACCCCTTAAAATCTGACCTTCCTTATAATTCCTGCTCTCATCCCTGGTATCTGTCATCTCTACCCACTGAGGTTTGAAATGGATCCCAATAGGCACTCTATTCACTATATAGGGGCACTACCTTATCTCTATGTCTGTCATCTCTATCTATCTCTATGGTTGAAGTCGGAAGTTTACATACAGGTTGGAGTCATTAAAACTTGTTTTTCTACCACTCCACACATTTCTTGTTAACAAACTATAGTTTTGGCAAGTCGGTTAGGACATCTACTTTGTGCATGACACAAGTCATTTTTCCAACAATTGTTTACAGACAGATTATTTCACTTATAATTCACTGTATCACAATTCCAGTGGGTCAGAAGTTTACAAACAGTAAGTTGACTGTGCCTTTAAACAGGTTGGAATATTCCAGAAAATGATGTCATGGCTTTGGAAGCTTCTGATAGGCATATTGATATCATTTGAGTCATTTGGAGGTGTACCTGTGGATGTATTTCAAGGCCTACCTTCAAACTCAGTGCCTCTTTGCTTGACATCATGGGACAATCTAAAGAAATCAGCCAAGACCTCAGAAAAAAATTTGTAGACCTCCACAAGTCTGGTTCATCTTTGGGAGCAATTTCCAAACGCCTGAAGATGTCACGTTTATCTGTACAAACAATAATACGCAAGTATAAACACCATGGGACCACGCAGCCGTCATACTGCTCAGGAAGGAGACGCGTTCTGTCTCATAGAGATTAACGTACTTTGGTGCGAAAAGTGCAAATCAATCCCAGAACAACAGCAAAGGACCTTGTGAAGATGCTGGAGGAAACAGGTACAAAAGTATCTATATCCACAGGAAAACGAGTCCTATATCAACATAACCTGAAAGGCCGCTCAGCAAGGAAGAAGCCACTGCTCCAAAACCGCCATAAAAAAGCCAGACTACGGTTTGCAACTGCACATGGGGACAAATATCGTACTTTTTTGAGAAATGTCCTCTGGTCTGATGAAACAAAAATAGAACTGTTTGACCATAATGACCATCATTATATTTGGAGGAAAAAGGGGGAGGCTTGCAAGCCGAAGAACACCATCCCAACCGTGAAGCACGGGGGTGGCAGCATCTTGTTGTGGGGGTGCTTTGCTGCAGGAGGGACTGATGAACTTCACAAAATAAATGGTATCACGAGAAAGGAAAATTATGTGGATATATTGAAGCAACATCTCAAGACATCAGTCAGGAAGTTAAAGCTTGGTCGCAAATGGGCATACTTCCAAAGTTGTGTCAAAATGGCTTAAGGAAAACAAAGTCAAGGTATTGGAGTGGCCATCACAAAGCCCTGACCTCAATCCTATAGAAAATGTGTGGGCAGACCTGAAAAAGCGTGTGCGAGCAAAGAGGCCTACAAACCTGACTCAGTTACACCAGCTTTGTCAGGAGGAATGGGCCAAGGTTCACCCAACTTATTGTGGGAAGCTTGTGGAAGGCGGCTACCCGAAACGTTTGACCCAAGTTAAACAATTTAAAGGCAATGCTTCCCAATACTAATTGAGTGTATGTAAACTTCTGACCACCTGGGAATGTGATGAAAGAAATAAAAGCTGAAATAGATTATTCTCTCTACTATTATTCTGACATTTCACTTTCTTAAAACAAGGTGCTGATCCTAACTGACCTAAGAGAGGGACTTTTTACGAGGATTAAATGTCATGAATTGTGAAAAACTGAGTTTAAATGTATTTGGCTAAGGTGTATGTAAACTTCCGAATTCAACTGTATATCTGTAATCTCTATCTATCTCTATATTTGCAATCTCTATCTATCTCTATATCTGTAATCTATATATCTGTCATCTATATATCTGTCATCTCTATCTATCTCTATATCTGTAATCTCTATCTATCTCTATATTTGCAATCTCTATCTATCTCTATATCTGTAATCTCTATCTATCTCTATATCTGTCATCTATATATCTGTCATCTCTATATCTGTAATCTCTACACCTGTCGTCTCTATATATCTATATATATGTAAACTCTATATCTGTTATCTCTATGTATCTCCAAATCTGTCATCTCTATCTATCACTATATCTGTCCTCTCTATCTATCTATATATCTGTAATCTCTACACCTGTCGTCTCTATATATCTCTATATATATGTAATCTCTATATCTGTCATCTCTATGTATCTCTATATCTGTCATCTCTATGTATCTCTATATCTGTCATCTCTATCTATCTCTATATCTGTCATCTCTATCTATCTCTATATCTGTCATCTCTATCTATCTCTATATCTGTTATCTCTATGTATCTCTATATCTGTTATCTCTATGTATCTCTATATCTGTCATCTCTATGTATCTCTATATCTGTCATCTCTACCCACTGAGTGGTAGTTTGTTCTGATGACACCCGATCTCATTGCAACAGTCACCTATCAGAGGAGCAACCTGCCATCACAGCCACAGGCAGTTAGATCCAATCAGAGGATCTGTCTCACTCTATCAGAGGAGGGACCTGCCATCACAGCCACAGGCAGTTAGATCCAATCAGAGGATCTGTCTCGCTCTATCAGAGGAGGGACCTGTCATCACAGCCACAGATCTGTCTCACTCTATCAGAGGAGGGACCTGTCATCACAGCCACAGGCAGTTAGATCCAGTCAGAGAATCTGTCTCGCTCTATCAGAGGAGGGACCTGCCATCACAGCCACAGGCAGTTAGATCCAGTCAGAGAATCTGTCTCGCTCTATCAGAGGAGGGACCTGCCATCACAGCCACAGGCAGTTAGATCCAGTCAGAGAATCTGTCTCACTCTATCAGAGGAGGGACCTGTCATCACAGCCACAGGCAGTTAGATCCAGTCAGAGGATCTGTCTCACTCTTTAATTATATGTTATTCTTATCTAATACTTAAAAAAAAAAAAAATATTTTCTTAAAACTGCATTGTTGGTTAAGGGCTTGTTAGTAAGCATTTCACTGTAAGCGTTTCACTACACCTGTTGTATTCGGCGCATGTGACAAATAACATTTGATTTGATTTGATCTATAGCAGAAGAGAAACTGGAACTACCATCACAGCCATCTTTGTAGATATCAAATGTATCGAAAATTAAACACAGAAATATCTCATTTACATACAGTACTAGTCAAAAGTTTGGACACACCTACTCATTCCAGGGTTTTTCTTAATTTTCTACAATTTTCTACATTGTAGAATTATAGCGAAGACATCAAAACTATGAAATAACACAATATGGAATCATGTAGTAACCAAAAAAGTGTTTAAAAAAAATCGAAATGTATTTAGATTTGAGATTCTTCAAAGTAGCCACCCTTTGTCTTGATGACAGATTTGCATATTTTCTCAACCAGCTTCATGAGGTAGTCACCTGGAATACATTTCAATTAACAGTCTTGTCTTGTTAAAAGTTAATTTATGAAAGTTTCATCAAGTGCAGTAGCAAAAACCGCTACGATGAAACTGGCTCTCATGAGGAACGCCACAGGACAGGAAGACCCAGAGTCACCTTTACTGCAGAGGATATGTTCATTGGAGTTAACTGCAACTCAGATTGCAGCCCAATTAAATGCTTCACAGAGTTCAAGTAACAGACACATCTCAACATCAACTGTTTCGAGGAGACCTCGTGAATCAGGCCTTCATGGTCGAATTGCTGCAAAGAAACCACTACTAAAGGACACCAATAAGAAGAAGATATTTACTTGGGCCAAGAAACACAAGCAATGGACATTAGAAACCTGTCCTTTGGTCTGATGAGTCCAAACTGCTGTGTCTTTCTGAGATGCAGAGTAGATGAACAGATGATCTCTGCATGTGTAGTGAAGCATGGAGGAGGAGGTGTGATGGTGTGAGGGTAGCTTTACTGGGTAGTTACTTTGAAAAATCTAAAATATACTAATATATTTTGATTTTTTTAACACTTTTTTGGTTACTACATGATTCCATATTGTGTTATTTCATAGTTCTGATGTCTTCACTATTATTCTACAATGTAGAAAATAGTAAAAATAAAGAAGAGCCCTTGAATGAGTAGATGTGTCCAAACTTATGACTGGTACTGTAGGTATTTACACCCCTGAGTCAATACATGTTAGAATCACCTATGGCAACACTTACAGTTGTAAGTCTCTAAGAGTTTTCCACATCTGGATTGTGCAACATCTGCCCATTATTCTTTTCAGAACTCTTCAAGCTCTGTCAAATCGGTTGTTGATCGTTGCTAGACAACCATTTTCAGGTCTTGCCATAGATTTTCAAGTAGATTACATTTTTAACTGTAACTCGACCACTCAGGAACATTCAATGTCATCTTGGTAAGCAACTCCAGTGTATATGTGGCCTTGTGTTTTAGGTTATTGTCCTGCTGAAAGGTGAATTCATCTCCCAGTGTCTGGTGGAAAGTAGACTGAACCAGGTTTTCCTCTAGGATATTGCCTGTGCTTAGCTCCATTCTGTTAATTTTTTATCCTAAACAACTTCCCAGTCCTTATCGATTACAAGCAGACCTATATCATGTTGCAGCCACCACTATGCTTGGAAATATGGAGTGGTACTCAGTAATTTGTTGCATTGGAATTTGTCCCAAATATAACACTTTGTATTCAGGACAAAAAGTTAATTTCTTTGCCACATTTTTTGCAGTTTTATTTTAGTTAGTTGTGGAGTAACTACAATGTTGTTGATCCATCCTCAGTGTTCTCCTATCACAGCCATTGAACTCTGTAACTGTTTTAAAGTCACCATTGTCCTCATGGTGAAATTCCTGAGCGGTTTCCTTCCTCTCCGGCAACTGAGTTAGAAAGGACACCTGTATCTTTGTAGTGACTGGGTGTATTGATACACCATCCAAAGTGTAATTAATACCTTCACCCTGCTCAAATGGATATTCAAAGTCTGCTTTTTTTTTTTTTACCCATCTACCAATAGATGCCCTTTGCGAGGCATTGGAAAACCTCCCTGGTCTTTGTGGTTGAATCTGTGTTTGAAATTCACTGTTCGACTGAGGGACCTTACAGATAATTGTTTGTGTGAGGTTACAGAGATCTCAATTTAATCAATTTTAAAATTAACACAACAACATGTGTAAAAAGTCAATCGGTGTGAATACTTTGTGAAAAGCACTGAGAGGTAGTGTGATCTATCTCTCCTGATAACTTCACGGAAGAGAAATTGGATAAACCAGATGTTGTGGAATAGATGCTGTGTTACTAGAACTTTTGGTATAAATATTCATACACTTTTCACACAACATTAAGAATTGTCCTGGGAACAGTTCTCGGGAACAGAAGCCATTCTGTTCTCTGAGAGAGAGAGAGAGAGAGAGAGAGAGAGAGAGAGAGAGAGAGAGAGAGAGAGAGAGAGAGAGAGAGAGAGAAAGAGATACGGAGAGAGGGAGACAGAGACGGAGAGAGAGACAGAGAAAGAGAGAGAAAGAGAGAGAGAGAGAGAGACACACAGAGAGAGAGAGAGAGAGAGAGAGAGAGAGAGAGAGAGAGAGAGAGAGAGAGAGAGAGAGAGAGAGAGAGAGAGAGAGAGAGAGAGAGAGAGAGAGAGAGAGAGAGAGAGAGAGAGAGAGAGAGAGAGAGAGAGAGAGAGAGAGAGAGAGAGAGAGAGAGAGAGAGAGAGAGAAAGAGAGAGAGACGGAGAGAGGGAGACAGAGACGGAGAGAGGGAGAGCGAAGTGAATTCAGAGGTGAGGCGGACAGAGAATAGGAGTTCTAAAAGGAACAGAACAGTAAAAGAGGAGTCTTTCTATCTCTCATTCTCTCTTTCTTCCCCAGCTCTTTTGGATTCTTATCAGCGGATTACAGTTACTAGGCAACCAGCACAACAGCTCCGCAGGGCCTAGCAGTCTGGAATACAACTCGTTTTTTTCTTTACAAAAACTTCACTTCCTTTTTGACAACCTCGTCTTTTTTTCATCCAGCGAGAAGCCCGATTACGTCTAATAACTCAGCCCATTTGGCTGGTTATCTGATAAATGGATAATGGATAAAAATCTATATTTAATATACTGTATTTGTATGATGCATAGCTAGGATAATGTAGTAAAATGTATGATGTAAGTGTAAGACATCCATGAATTCCTGAGTGATGCTTCTACTCTTCAAACTACCGTCTCCTTTCAAATTAAATCAAATCAAATCAAATGTATTCATATAGCCCTTCTTACATCAGCTGATATCTCAAAGTGCTGTACAGAAACCCAGCCTAAAACCCCCAAACAGCAAGCAATGCAGGTGTAGAAGCACAGTGGCTAGGAAAAACTCCCTAGAAAGGCCAAAACCTAGGAAGAAACCTAAAGAGGAACCAGGCTCTGAGGGGTGCCCAGTCCTCTTCTGGCTGTGCCGGGTGGAGATTATAACAGAACATGGCCAAGATGTTCAAATGTTCATAAATGACCAGCATGGTTAAATAATAATAATCACAGTAGTTGTCGAGGGTGCAACAGGTCAGCACCTCAGGAGTAAATGTCAGTTGGCTTTTCATTACCGTCTCCTCTCAAATTATCGTCTCCTCTCAAAACTACCGTCTCCTCTTCAAATGAATTGAAATATAGATAAATATAGATATATTAAATATAGATAAATATTAAATATAGGTAAATATAGATGTATGACACACAGATAATGAATTTTAAAAAGTATATGACGTAAAAAAGTGGTGCACAAGTGAGGTAGTATGAGGAGACGAAGGGTTTCAGAGCAGAGATCCTGAAGCACGTTCACTAGAGATGTCAACGTCTACTATTGACCACATGGGATCTACAGAATATAATCGTTGGCGTGTGATTGGAAGGCATCATAGCCTATTCTTAAATAGAGCGTTGGGACACCGCAGGGGCAGTCAGAACAGCTTCAACGGACCAATGGCATTGGATTCTACAAGTGTCTGGAACTCTGTTGGAGGTTCCACTTCCACTAGAAATGACATCACTTGGTGTTTTGTTGATGGCGGGGGGGAAACACTGTCTCAGGCGCCACTGCAGATTCTCCCATAACTGTTCAATTGGGTTGAGATCTGGTGACTGAGACGGCCATGGCCAGGGACGGACTTGGTGATTTGGAGGCCCCAGGCAGTATATATATTTTTTAAATGGGTTTTATAGTAAAAACTTGTATTTTTTTTAAACTGTAACACAACTATTCATGACGTTTTCATCTGATTGTCAAATAAATCACTTAAAAAAAAAATAAGAAAGGTTACCTTCGCACGTTCAGAATAATTCCAGAAACAGTGGACCATGCAGCTGGCAACGTTCCTTCAATTCGCAAAGTGGCTGAAACTATCTCACTGTAGAACGACTCCGAGCGAGAAAACCACTGTCATAGTCTGAGGCTGTCTGGCTAGAAATAGTATGACCAGACACACTGTCTACACATTATATTATTTCATCTTTATTTTACTAGGCAAGTCAGTTAAGAACAATTTCTTAACAACAATGACAGCCTACCAGGTGACAGTGGGTTTAACTACCTTGTTCAGGGGAAGAACAACAGATTTTTACCTTGTCAGCTCGGGGGATTCGATCTAGCAACTCTTTCAGTTACTAGTCCAACGCTCTAACCACTAGGCTACCTGCCACCCCAGGACATACAGTAAGCTCCAACAGTATTGGTACAGTGACCCATTTGTTACTAGTCCAACGCTCTAACCACTAGGCTACCTGCCACCCCAGGACATACAGTGAGCTCCAACGGTATTGGTACAGTGAGACACATTTGTTGTAGTTTTGGCTCTGTACTCCAGTACTTTGGATGTGAAATGCAACAATGACTATGGAGGTTAAAGTGCAGACTGACAGCTTTAATTTGAGGGTATTTTCATCCATATCAGGTGAACCGTTTGGAAATTACAGCACTTTTTGTAAATGTCCCCCCAATTTTAGGGGACCAAAATTATTGGGACGAATGCACTTATATGTGTATTAAAGTAGTCAAAAGACTAGTATTTGGTCCCGTATTCCCATAGCACACAATGACTACATCAAGCTGGTGACTCTCCAAAAGTGTTGGGGGGGGGTATGATATTTATGCCTCTGTAACTTTCTCAATTGTTGTATTTATTTCATTTTGGTTTATTATCTACTTAATTTACTTTGGAAAAACATATGTTTCCCATGCCAATAAAGAATTTAGAGAACTGAGAGAGAGAAAGGGGGAGAGAGAGAGAAGGTAACAACACAACAGAGAACAGAGAGAACAGAGAGAACAGAGGGAAAGAGAGAGAAGAGAGAGAAGGCAACAACACAACAGAGAACAG
>NC_092109.1:44208702-44216202 GCF_045679555.1 Salvelinus alpinus
GTGTGTTGTGTGTGTGTGGTAACAGTTGTTTTCATATTGATCTGATTCAGCTACAGAGCCAAAAAGCGTTTAGGATGAGAACAAACACTGTAACTAAATAGTTGTTTAAAGCCGTCAAAGCATTTAGAATTGAAACTGTACACGCATATTTCCCAGCATGCCGTTCGAGTGAACGTGAGAGATACCCACTCATGACCGTGTTTGTTAGTTACATAGATAGTGTCGCTGCATTCATTACCCTTATGTCCTGGAGCGTTCACCAAGTGACTGTTTAAGTAAATGTGTTTACATTATAATTCTGTATGACAATATATATATTAATCTTCATAAGACCTTTAGTTATGGCCTAGTTATTCAAGACATTGTGGTCTGATAATCCTGGTAGACTAGGGTTCTTTGTCAGTGGCCACGTTTCCATCGACATTTTTGAAGCGAGTGAGGTCATAGCGCATATAATTAAAAAAAGTCATGACAGATGTGATGGAAACAGGAAGTTTCGGTACAATTTTATAAATGACGACAGATCATTTGTTAGTTTGACATGGTGGGATCATTTTTGTGTTGGTAAAATCAATTATGCGAGAAATAGAGCTGGAAACACCTTTACGGGCAAATATTGATATACAGTTGAAGCCGGAAGTTTACATACACCTCAGCCAAATACATTTAAACTCAGTTTTTCACAATTCCTGACATTTAATCCTAGTAAAAATTACCCGTCTTAGGTCAGTTAGGATCACCAGTTTATTTAAAAAATGTGAAATGTCAGAATAATAGTAGACAGAAAGATTTATTTCAGCTTTAATTTCTTTCGTCACATTCCCAGTGGGTCAGAAGTTTACATACACTCAATTAGTATTTGGTAGCATTGCCTTTAAATTGTTTAACTTGGGTCAAATGTTTCGGGTAGCCTTCCACAATGGCGGTTTTGGAGCAGTGGCTTCCTCCTTGCTGAGCGGCATTTCAGGTTATATCGATATAGGACTGGTTTTACTGTGGATATAGATACTTTTGTACCTGTTTCCTCCAGCATCTTCACAAGGTCCTTTGCTGTTGTTCTGGGATTGATTTGCACTTTTCGCACCAAAGTACGTTCATCTCTAGGAGACAGAACCCGTCTCCTTCCTGAGCGGTATGGCGGCTGCGTGGTCCCATGGTGTTTATACTTGCGTACTATTGTTTGTACAGATGAACGTGGTACCTTCAGGCGTTTGGAAATTGCTCCCAAGGATGAACCAGACTTGTGGAGGTCTACAATTATTTTTCTGAGGTCTTGGCTGATTTATTTTAATTTTACCATGATGTCGAGCAAAGAGGCACTAGCCTGAGTTTGAAGGTAGGCCTTGAAATACATCCACAGGTACACTTCCAATTGACTCAAATTATGTCAATTAGCCTATCAGAAGCTTCTAAAGCCATGACATCATTTTCAGGAATTTTCCAAGCTTTAAAGGCACAGTCAACTTAGTGTATGTAAACTTCTGACCCACTGGAATTGTGATACAGTGAATAATAAGTGAAATAATCTGTCTGTAAATAATTGTTGGAAAAATTACTTGTGTCATGCACAAAGTAGATGTCCTAACCGACTTGCCAACACTATAGTTTGTTAACAAGAAATTTGTGGAGTGGTTGAAAAATGAGTTTTAATGACTCCAACCTAAGTGTATGTAAACTTCTGACTTCAACTGTAACGATCATCATATCAAAGTACTGTAAAGTCATGCAATGACATTATTTGTGGTCCTCCCACTACGACTCGGGAAACCATGCAGTTTATTAGGCTACAGATGAAATAACTTATGTGACGCAGCTGTCTAAGGCACTGCATCGCAGTGCTAGCAACATCACTACAGACCTGCGTTCGATCCCGGGCTGTATCACAACCAGCCGTGATCGGGAAACCCATAGGGCGGCGCACAATTGGCCCAGCGTCGTCCGGGTTAGGGGGGGGGTTTGGCCTGGGGGGGGCTTTACTTGGCTCATCGCACTCTAGCGACTCCTTGTGGGGGCCAGGCGCCTGCAGGCTGACTTCAGTTGTAAGTTGAACAGTGTTTCCTCTGACAAATTGGTGTTTCCGGGTTAAGCGGGTGGGTGTTAAGAAGCGCGGTTTGGCGGGTTATGTTTTGGAGAACACATGACTTGACCTTTGCCTCCTGAGCCTGTTGGGGAGTTGCAGCGAAATTGGGGGTAAAATTAAAAATTCAAAAATAAAAATAAGTTATGATGAACTTCACAGGGGGGGGTGAAAGGTCACGGTGATGATCTTGATGCTCCTTTCCAATAAATATCATGGGTCTTATTCTGATGACATGATGATCCATGCTTGACTGCTGTTTGAAAAATTATAATATTCTCGCTCTTATCCATAGATATTTTATCATGTAGACTAGCCTACACTCACTGTATGTTTGAGCTGTAGGCTAGAGAGCAGGCACCAATACCAGAGTAGCTGTTAGCTAGAGAGCAGGCACCAATACCAGAGTAGCTGTTAGCTAGAGAGCAGGCACCAAGACCAGAGTAGCTGTTAGCTAGAGAGCAGGCACCAAGACCAGAGTAGCTGTTGGCTAGAGAGCAGGCACCAAGACCAGAGTAGCTGTTAGCTAGAGAGCAGGCACCAAGACCAGAGTAGCTGTTAGCTAGAGAGCAGGAACCACGACCAGAGTAGCTGTTAGATAGAGAGCAGGCACCAATACCAGAGTAGCTGTTAGCTAGAGTGCAGGCACCAAGACCAGAGTAGCTGTTAGCTAGAGAGCAGGCACCAAGACCAGAGTAGCTGTCAGCTAGAGAGCAGGCACCAAGACCAGAGTAGCTGTTAGCTAGAGAGCAGGCACCAATACCAGAGTAGCTGTTAGCTAGAGCGCAGGCACCAAGACCAGAGTAGCTGTTAGCTAGAGAGCAGGCACCAATACCAGAGTAGCTGTTAGCTAGAGAGCAGGCACCACGACCAGAGTAGCTGTTAGCTAGAGAGCAGGCACCAAAACCAGAGTAGCTGTTGGCTAGAGAGCAGGCACCACGACCAGAGTAGCTGTTAGCTAGAGAGCAGGCACCAAGACCAGAGTAGCTGTTGGCTAGAGAGCAGGCACCAATACCAGAGTAGCTGTTAGCTAGAGAGCAGGCACCAATACCAGAGTAGCTGTTAGCTAGAGAGCAGGCACCAAGACCAGAGTAGCTGTTGGCTAGAGAGCAGGCACCAAGACCAGAGTAGCTGTTAGCTAGAGAGCAGGCACCAAAACCAGAGTAGCTGTTGGCTAGAGAGCAGGCACCAAGACCAGAGTAGCTGTTGGCTAGAGAGCAGGCAACAAGACCAGAGTAGCTGTTGGCTAGAGAGCAGGCAACAAGACCAGAGTAGCTGTTAGCTAGAGAGCAGGCACCAAGACCAGAGTAGCTGTTAGCTAGAGAGCAGGCACCAAGACCAGAGTAGCTGTTAGCTAGAGAGCAGGCACCAAGACCAGAGTAGCTGTTGGCTAGAGAGCAGGCACCACGACCAGAGTAGCTGTTGGCTAGAGAGCAGGCACCAAGACCAGAGTAGCTGTTGGCTAGAGAGCAGGCACCACGACCAGAGTAGCTGTTGGCTAGAGAGCAGGCACCAAGACCAGAGTAGCTGTTAGCTAGAGAGCAGGCACCAAGACCAGAGTAGCTGTTAGCTAGAGAGCAGGCACCAAGACCAGAGTAGCTGTTAGCTAGAGAGAAGGCACCAAGACCAGAGTAGCTGTTAGCTAGAGAGCAGGCACCAAGACCAGAGTAGCTGTTAGCTAGAGAGCAGGCACCAAGACCAGAGTAGCTGTTAGCTAGAGAGCAGGCACCAAGACCAGAGTAGGCACATTTTCTATGTAACGCAACAGTGTTTGTGACAAAACCATCAGTAGAGTTGCCACACACACACACACACACACACACACACACACACACACACACACACACCAGGCACGCACGCCTACATATCTAATGTCACCTATCCTATGCCCCAAATGGAACCATATTCCTTACATAGTGTACTACTGTTGACCAGGACCCATAGTACACTACTGTTGACCAGGACCCATAGTGCACTACTGTTGACCAGGACCCATAGTGCACTACTGTTGACCAGGTCCCATAGTGCACTACTGTTGACCAGGACCCATAGTGTACTACTGTTGACCAGGACCCATAGTGCACTACTGTTGACCAGGACCCATTGTGCACTACTGTTGACCAGGACCCATAGTGCACTACTGTTGACCAGGACCCATAATGCACTACTGTTGACCAGTCCCATAGTGTACTACTGTTGACCAGGACCCATAATGCACTACTGTTGACCAGGACCCATAGTGCACTACTGTTGACCAGGACCCATAGTGCACTACTGTTGACCAGAACCCATAGTGCACTACTGTTGACCAGGACCCATAGTGCTCTACTGTTGACCAGGACCCATAGTGCACTACTGTTGACCAGGACCCATAGTGTACTACTGTTGACCAGGACCCATAGTGCACTACTGTTGACCAGGACCCATAGTGCTCTACTGTTGACCAGGACCCATAGTGCTCTACTGTTGACCAGGACCCATAGTGCACTACTGTTGACCAGGACCCATAGTGCACTACTGTTGACCAGGACCCATAGTGTACCACTGTTGACCAGGACCCATAGTGTACTACTGTTGACCAGGACCCATAGTGCTCTACTGTTGACCAGGACCCATAGTGCACTACTGTTGACCAGGACCCATAGTGCACTACTGTTGACCAGGACCCATAGTGCACTACTGTTGACCAGGACCCATAGTGTACCACTGTTGACCAGGACCCATAGTGTACTACTGTTGACCAGGACCCATAGTGCTCTACTGTTGACCAGGACCCATAGTGTACCACTGTTGACCAGGACCCATAGTGCACTACTGTTGACCAGGACCCATAGTGCTCTACTGTTGACCAGGACCCATAGTGCACTACTGTTGACCAGGACCCATAGTGCTCTACTGTTGACCAGGACCCATAGTGCACTACTGTTGACCAGGACCCATAGTGTACCACTGTTGACCAGGACCCATAGTGTACTACTGTTGACCAGGACCCATAGTGTACTACTGTTGACCAGGACCCATAGTGTACTACTGTTGACCAGGACCAATAATGCACCACTGTTGACCAGGACCCATAGTGCACTACTGTTGACCAGGACCCATAGTGCACTACTGTTGACCAGGACCCATAGTGCACTACTGTTGACCAGGACCCATAGTGTACTACTGTTGACCAGGACCCATAGTGTACTACTGTTGACCAGGACCCATAGTGCACTACTGTTGACCAGGACCCATAGTGTACTACTGTTGACCAGGACCCATAGTGCACTACTGTTGACCAGGACCCATAGTGTACTACTGTTGACCAGGACCCATAGTGCTCTACTGTTGACCAGGACCCATAGTGTACCACTGTTGACCAGGACCCATAGTGCACTACTGTTGACCAGGACCCATAGTGCTCTACTGTTGACCAGGACCCATAGTGCACTACTGTTGACCAGGACCCATAGTGCTCTACTGTTGACCAGGACCCATAGTGCACTACTGTTGACCAGGACCCATAGTGTACCACTGTTGACCAGGACCCATAGTGTACTACTGTTGACCAGGACCCATAGTGTACTACTGTTGACCAGGACCCATAGTGCACTACTGTTGACCAGGACCCATAGTGCACTACTGTTGACCAGGACCCATAGTGCACTACTGTTGACCAGGACCCATATTGCACTACTGTTGACCAGGACCCATAGTGTACTACTGTTGACCAGGACCCATAGTGTACTACTGTTGACCAGGACCCATAATGCACTACTGTTGACCAGGACCCATAGTGCACTACTGTTGACCAGGACCCATAGTGCACTACTGTTGACCAGTCCCATAGTGTACTACTGTTGACCAGGACCCATAGTGCACTACTGTTGACCAGGACCCATAGTGCACTACTGTTGACCAGGACCCATAGTGCTCTACTGTTGACCAGGACCCATAGTGCACTACTGTTGACCAGGACCCATAGTGCACTACTGTTGACCAGGACCCATAGTGTACTACTGTTGACCAGGACCCATAGTGCACTACTGTTGACCAGGACCCATAGGGCTCCATGAAGGGAATAGGGACAATATCATACTACTGAGGGACACTATCATATGTCATGACTGAGGGACAATATCATATAGTACATTAGCTTTCTAGAATTGTATAGTTATCAAATCGAATCAAAATTATTTTTGTCACATGCACCGAAGACAACAGGTGTAGACAATTTTAGCCTAAATGACATACCCGAATCTAACTGCCTGTAGCTCAGGCCCTGAAGCAAGGATATGCATATTCATGGTACCATTTCAAAGGAAACACTTTGACATTTGTGGAAATGTGAATTGAATGTAGGAGGATATAACACAATAGATATGGTAGAAGAAAATACAAAGAAAAAACCAACCGGTCTTTTCCTACCCCCATCTTTGAAATGCAAGAGAAAGGTAATAGTTGTAGCAATCACTCTAGCTGTAATTCCGATAGTGTCCACGAGATGGCAGCGATGTACGTGCAAAGTTTCAGATGGATAACTTGAATTATGGGTGAACTACAATACTCTTAGTGTGAAGTCCCCAGGTACATTTGGGCAAATCATGAAGGAGACATTCGCATTCATATTACATTTTTCTGCAAGAATATCGTCAAATCTGTATACTTGGACTTTTATTCCGCTTTCCAAGTATTAGTTGTCATATTATATGTTCAACATTTGCAGAACAACCAGTTTTCATACCTTCATAACTCTGAATATCCTTATAATTTTTGTCCACAATTTAAAGGCATGCTGTCATACAAATTAGTAGCTACATTCTACAACATATACCGGATACTCCCGTAAAGCCCAGCTCATTGGCTATCTAGCTAGCTTTATTTGAACCCGATTGGTAACAAATAGTTAAAGAGCAGCAGTAAAATAACAATAGCGAGACTATATACAGGGGGGTACTGGTACAGAGTCAATGTGGAGGGTATATACAGGGGGGTACTGGTACAGAGTCAATGTGGAGGCTATATACAGGGGGTACCAGTACAGAGTCAATATGGAGGCTATATACAGGGGGTACCGGTACAGAGTCAATGTGGAGGCTATATACAGAGGGTACCGGTACAGTGTCAATGTGGAGGCTATATACAGGGTGTTACGGTACAGAGTCAATGTGGAGGCTATATACAGGAGGTACCGGTACAGAGTCAATGTGGAGGCTATATACAGGGGGTACCAGTACAGAGTCAATGTGGAGGCTATATACAGGGGGTACCAGTACAGTGTCAATGTGGAGGCTATATACAGGGGGTACCGGTACAGAGTCAATGTGGAGGCTATATACAGGGGGTACCAGTACAGTGTCAATGTGGAGGCTATATACAGGGGGTACCGGTACAGTGTCAATGTGGAGGCTATATACAGGGGGTACCGGTACAGTGTCAAT
>NC_092109.1:44221202-44226202 GCF_045679555.1 Salvelinus alpinus
CTCTCTAGAAAAAAACAGCACTTTGGCCCCTCAAAAAATGTCCTAAATGGAATTCAAGTAATTTAACCTACGTCGGTCAATTAGTTGTTTCATACCCCCTCCCCCCCAAAATATTACGAAAATGTGGTTTAATTGCTCTGCACTAAACTCTGGGTGACAGATAGCTTTTGCAGATAAAGGAGTTGATGGCTTTGCCTTTGGTCGCCTTTGGTCTATCCATTTATCAGAGGAGGAGAAGGAAGCAGGGGAAGGAAAGGGCCAGGTAAGGAGGAGAAGGAAGCAGGGGAAGGAAAGGGTCAGGTAAGGAGGAGAAGGAAGCAAAGGAAGGAAAGGGGCAGGTAAGGAGGAGAAGGAAGCAAAGGAAGGATAGGGTCAGGTAAGGAGGAGAAGGAAGCAAAGGAAGGAAATGGCCAGGTAAGGAGGAGAAGGAAGCAGGGGAAGGAAAGGGTCAGGTAAGGAGGAGAAGGAAGCAGGGGAAGGAAAGGGCCAGGTAAGGAGGAGAAGGAAGCAGGGGAAGGAAAGGGCCAGGTAAGGAGGAGAAGGAAGCAGGGGAAGGAAAGGGACAGGTAAGGAGGAGAAGGAAGCAGGGGAAGGAAAGGGCCAGGTAAGGAGGAGAAGGAAGCAGGGGAGGGAAAGGGCCAGGTAAAATAACAGTATTTATTACATCATGTCAACGTTGCGTCTCGTTTATTGAGCTATGACCCAGCGTGTCAGATCAGATGACTGGAGCCGTAGTTTAGAGTGGCTTTCAGAATATTATATAGCATATAGCATGTCATGTTTTAAGTAAATTTGGTAGTAAGTTGGTACATTTCTGTGTATAAAATGATGGTTGCGTTCAACAACCAAGGAGTAGTTCCCCACATATTTTCATCGCCTATATTTTTAATTTCCTGTTTCTACTGCTCTATATTTATCTTTCTGCTATATCTTCCTCCTTCCTGTTTCTAGTCATATATCTATATGTTTCTGCTATATCTTCCTCCTTCCTGTTTCTAGTCATATATCTATATGTTTCTGCTATAACTTCCTCCTTCCTGTTTCTACTCCTATAACTTCCTCTTTCTGCTATAACTTCCTCCCTCCTGTTTCTACTCCTATAACGTCCTCTTTCTGCTATATCTTCCTCCTTCCTGTTTCTAGTCATATATCTATATGTTTCTGCTATAACTTCCTCCTTCCTGTTTCTACTCCTATAACTTCCTCTTTCTGCTATAACCTCCTCCTTCCTGTCAACTACCTTCATCTTTTTAACTGTTGATGGCAGGAGTCCTATTAACCTCACATCCATCCATGTCAATACAACATACTTTTTTGTGTGTGTGTGTGTGTGTTTTTTAATGCGTGTGTGTGTGTGTGTGTGTGTGTTTTTGTGCGTGTGTGTGTTATTGTGCGTGTGTGTGTGTGTGTTTTTGTGCGTGCGTGTGTGTTATTGTGCGTGTGTGTGTGCGTGTGTGTGTGTGTGTGTGTGTTTTTGTGCGTGCGTGTGTGTTATTGTGCGTGTGTGTGTGTGTGTGCGTGTGTGTGTGTGTGTGTTTTTGTGTGTGCGTGTGCGTGTGCGTGTGTGCGTGCGTGCGTGCGTGCGTGCGTGCGTGCGTGCGTGCGCGTGTGTGTGTGTGTGTGTGTGTGTGTCAGCATTCATGTGTGTGCTATGCCTCTTTACCTCTTTACCTCTGATTGGACCAGAAACCAGTCATATATCTATCTACCGGTCATATATCTATCTACCAGTCATATATCTATCTAATATATCTATCTACCAGTCATATATCTATCTACCAGTCATATATCTATCTACCAGTCATATATCTATCTACCAGTCATATATCTATCTAATATATCTATCTACCAGTCATATATCCATCTACCAGTCATATATCTATCTACCAGTCATATATATATCTACCAGCCATATATCTATCTACCAGTCATATATCTATCTACCAGTCATATATCTATCTACCAGTCATATATCTATCTACCAGTCATATATATATCTACCAGTCATATATCTATCTACCAGTCATATATCTATCTACCAGTCATATATCTATCTACCAGTCATATATCTATCTACCAGTCATATATCTATCTACCAGTCATATATCTATCTACCAGTCATATATCTATCTACCAGTCATATATCTATCTACCAGTCATATATCTATCTACCAGTCATATATCTATCTACCAGTCATATATCTATCTACCAGTCATATATCTATCTACCAGTCATATATCTATCTACCAGTCATATATCTATCTACCAGTCATATATCTATCCAGCAGTCATATATCTATCTACCAGTCATATATCTATCTACCAGTCATATATCTATCTACCAGTCATATATCTATCCAGCAGTCATATATCTATCTACCAGTCATATATCTATCTACCAGTCATATATCTATCTACCAGTCATATATCTATCTACCAGTCATATATCTATCTACCAGTCATATATCTATCTACCAGTCATATATCTATCTACCAGTCATATATCTATCTACCAGTCATATATCTATCTACCAGTCATATATCTATCTACCAGTCATATATATATATCTACCAGTCATATATCTATCTACCAGTCATATATCTATCTAATATATATATCTACCAGTCATATATCCATCTACCAGTCATATATCTATCCAGCAGTCATATATCTATCTACCAGTCATATATCTATCTACCAGTCATATATCTATCTACCAGTCATATATCTATCTACCAGTCATATATATATCTACCAGTCATATATCTATCTACCAGTCATATATCTATCTACCAGTCATATATCTATCTACCAGTCATATATCTATCTACCAGTCATATATCTATCTACCAGTCATATATCTATCAACCAGTCATATATCTATCTACCAGTCATATATCTATCTACCAGTCATATATCTATCTACCAGTCATATATCTATCTACCAGTCATATATCTATCCAGCAGTCATATATCTATCTACCAGTCATATATCTATCTACCAGTCATATATCTATCTACCAGTCATATATCTATCTACCAGTCATATATCTATCTACCAGTCATATATCTATCTACCAGTCATATATCTATCTACCAGTCATATATCTATCTACCAGTAATATATCTATCTACCAGTCATATATCTATCTACCAGTCATATATCTATCTACCAGTCATATATCTGTCCAGCAGTCATATATCTATCTACCAGTCATATATCTATCTACCAGTCATATATCTATCTATCAGTCATATATCTATCTACCAGTCATATATCCATCTACCAGTCATATATATATCTACCAGTCATATATCTATCTACCAGCCATATATCTATCTACCAGTCATATATCTATCTACCAGTCATATATCTATCTACCAGTCATATAACCATCTACCAGTCATATATCTATCTACCAGTCATATATCTATCTACCAGTCATATATCCATCTACCAGTCATATATCTATCTACCAGTCGACAGGCAAAAGACAACACAACAACACAACAGTAATTCATTATTCAAATTGTGGATTTGGATTTAAAATCACTTAAAACCGGATGAAAGAAGAAAGTAATGAAAGCTCAGTATATGAAAAAATAATATGAAGACAAATAGAAGCAGATCAGCTTAATATTTAAGCAATAAGGGATGGTCTTAGACACGATGCAACGCGGAGTGCCTGGACACAGCCATTAGCCGTGGTATATTGGCCGTATACCACAAACCTCCGAGGTGGCTTATTGAGCTTATTGATAATATAAACTGGTTACCAACGTAATTAGAGCTGTACAAACAAATGTTTTGTCGTACCTGTGGTATACGGTCTGATATACCACGGATGTCAGACAATCAGCATTCAGGACTCAAACCAATCAGTTTATAATTATGATTATATTACTTCACTTTCTTCTATCACATGATGCTTTGGTGTTGCCACCCTTCCACAGGGACGAACCAGGGAGACCCAGACGCTGTGGTCCATGACGGCCCTCTCCTCCACAGGGACGAACCAGGGAGACCCAGACGCTGTGGTCCATGACGGCCCTCTCCTCCTGGGTAAGTCAGCAACATAACCCCCTGAGGAGCTCTGGTGCTCAACCTGAGAAAAATATCTCTATCGCTATCATCTCTTCATCATTCTCACCTGGTTATCTCTCCATACCTTCTGCTCCACACCTTCTGCATGTCTCTCCCTTTTTCTCTATCTATACTCTCCCTTCTTGTTCTTGGACTCTCTCTCTCTCTCTCTCTCTATCTCTCTCTCTCTCTCTCTCTCTCTCTCTCTCTCTCTCTCTCTCTCTCTCTCTCTGTCTTTCTCTCTCCTCTCTCTCTCTCTCTGGTTCTCTCTCTCTGGTTCTCTCTCTCTCTCTCTCTCTGGTTCTCTCTCTCTGTCTCTCTCTCTCTTTCTCTCTCTCTCTCTCTGTCTTTCTCTCTCCTCTCCTCTCCTCTCTCTCTGTTTCTCTCCTCTCTCTCTCCCTCTGTCTGTCTCTCTCCTCTCTCTCAGTAAAGGTGTAAATTGGACACAGATAATTGAGCATTATGTACCAGGGAAGTGGCTGCTGCCATCTGTTCAGTGTCCGCCCACCACATAACAGAGTGTGTGTGAGTGTGTGTGTGTGTAAAGGGTTTCCTTCAAAGACTGCCAATGTGAGCCTCTAAAAACAGACTGATCACGTTTGAAAAGGTCTTCAGAATGTCGATATATGCCTTCCCTCGGTACTCACCGGGGGGGGGGGGGAGAAAAGAAGAGTGCCCAGCACTGGTATTGAACTGGTGATGCTTGGAGCCAGAGAGTGCCGCTTAGACCAATGCGACGCCGCAGTCCACAATACGTGATGATACTTGATGATACTTGTTGGTAATAGCTCATGATGTTACGTTTTGAGACCAAAGATCTCAGGCATGGGTCTAAATCGCGAAGCAGTTTTACATCCAAGCAGTGTGTCGATGCCTGTATCACTTTATCAGAAGTGATTAATGACGTACAGCAG
>NC_092109.1:44231202-44278702 GCF_045679555.1 Salvelinus alpinus
AGTGTGCGGAGGAGCAGGGTGACATGGGAGAACTTGGGAACGTTGAATTCCAGGTGGGCTGCAGCATTTTGGATAAGTTGCAGTGGATTTAATGGCACAGCCAACAGTGAAGTGAATTAGTCAAGATGGGAGATAACAAGTGCCTGGACTAGGACATGCACCAATTCCTGTGTGAGGAAAGGTCATACTCTACGGATGTTGTAGAGAACGAACCCGCAGGACTGAGTCACTGCTTTGATGTTTTGCAGAGAACGACAGGGTGTTGTCCAGGATCACGCCAAAGAACGAAAGGTTTAGGACCAGCTGCCATACTGATCTGTATATACATTGAATTGTTAGCGAAACTACTACCAACATATCCCTTAAATGGTGCAGGACTCTCACTAACTGGTGCAACAAATATACCCCACAATATTTTACCACAATACATCATCATTTATTATATTATTTTACAACTATTGAGCAATTGCTAATAGTAAATATGTAATTATATATTAATGTATACAGCTGGTGTTTCATATCACTTTGCACTTCAGACTTTTACAAAGGCTTTAAAACTGCCACTGACTCCAAGGGAAGAACTGATCAAAAAGGACAGTCAGCCATTAAAGGTTTGAGTCTTTACGATCTGTCCTCTATGCTAGTACATTGTCAAGGAATCACTACCACATATCACTTCAAATTGATACAGCATTCTCGCTAACAGGGCGCAAACAAATATAGCCTCTTACAAGACACGCCTTAAAATATGTTAACAGAGACAGATATTCTTTCCCCACTTACAACATTTTCCCACAATGCAACCATAATTCATTCTGTAAAACACATTTAAAACTGGAATATGTCACTTCTTCGGCGACCCGACCAAATTCACATAGAAACGTATGTAATAGATCTGTCGTTCTCATTGAAAGTAAGTCTAAGAAGAGGTAGATCTGTTCTATGCGTGGATTTTCTATGCTTCCCGTTCTTAAGCTTGGTTTCTGCATCTTTTACATGAGGTTTTGTACATCAGCGCCAAAAAGCTGAAAATACAATATTTTAGTTTATGGAAAATATATTACTCACAACGGTTTAGATGGTACAACGATTCTCTACACTATACTTGCTTGTTTTGGCACATAAACTGAAATTAGGCTAACTATTCAAATGTTTTGCAACCAGGAAATGGTGGAACGATTTCTGCATAGTGCATCTTTTAAGGTATTTTACTGTGCTTTTACTCTACGGTGTGTTACTGTAAAGGTTCCTATATTAGCCTGTTGCAATCAGCCAATGCTACATGCTACGTCCTGACAGGTACTAAAGGTTCCTATATTAGCCTGTTGCAATCAGCCAATGCATCATGCTACGTCCTGACAGGTACTAAAGGTTCCTATATTAGCCTGTTGCAATCAGCCAATGCTACATGCTACGTCCTGACAGGTACTAAAGGTTCCTATATTAGCCTGTTGCAATCAGCCAATGCATCATGCTACGTCCTGACAGGTACTAAAGGATCCTATATTAGCCTGTTACAACCAGCCAATGCATCATGCTACGTCCTGACAGGTACTAAAGGTTCCTATATTAGCCTGTTGCAATCAGCCAATGCTACATGCTACGTCCTGACAGGTACTAAAGGTTCCTATATTAGCCTGTTGCAATCAGCCAATGCTACATGCTACGTCCTGACAGGTACTAAAGGTTCCTATATTAGCCTGTTGCAATCAGCCAATGCATCATGCTACGTCCTGACAGGTACTAAAGTGTAACGCTCGTCTTTCTCCTCATCTGAAGAGGAGCAAGGATCGGACCAATATGCAGCGTAGTTTAAAGACATAATCACGTTTATTTAAACAAAGACGAAAAACACTTGAACAAACTACAAAATAACAAACGACGTGAACAGACCTGAACTTGAGAACAAAACACATGAACGCACGAACAGGACGGAACACACGAACGAACGAAACGAAACAGTCCCGTGTGGTACAAACACTGACACAGGAACAATCACCCACAAACAAACAGTGAGAACAGCCTACCTTAATATGGTTCTCAATCAGAGGAAACGTAAAACACCTGCCCCTAATTGAGAACCATATCAGGCTAATACATTGAACCCAACATAGAAACACATAACATAGAATGCCCACCCCAACTCACGCCCTGACCATACTAAACAAAGACAAAATAAAGGAAATAAGGTCAGGAACGTGACATAAAGGTTCCTATATTAGCCTGTTGCAATCAGCCAATGCTACATGCTACGTCCTGACAGGTACTAAAGGATCCTATATTAGCCTGTTACAACCAGCCAATGCTACATGCTACGTCCTGACAGGTACTAAAGGATCCTATATTAGCCTGTTACAACCAGCCAATGCTACATGCTACATCCTGACAGGTACTAAAGGATCCTATATTAGCCTGTTACAACCAGCCAATGCTACATGCTACGTCCTGACAGGTACTAAATGATCCTATATTAGCCTGTTACAACCAGCCAATGCATCATGCTAGTCCCCCTCTGTCCGGACAGGTACTAAAGGTTCCTATATTAGCCTGTTACAACCAGCCAATGCTACATGCTACGTCCTGACAGGTACTAAAGGATCCTATATTAGCCTGTTACAATCAGCCAATGCTACATGCTACATCCTGACAGGTACTAAAGGATCCTCTAATAGACCTGCTGAACCTGCTTCGGTATTATTATCTATCCAGAGAAGTCAGTGATACCTAATGTTAATAGAATACTTGTTAGTTCATGTCTGTTTGGAGAGGAGAGAGACGGTGAACCAGCAATCATAAATACTAAGAGATGGTAAAAAAGCAATCAGACATTTTTAAATTGAGAACAACAAACCCTGTGAATAAAAGGCTAGGGTGAAGATTGGGTTTAATATACTATGATAACACACAGTTGGACTAATCAAAGATTTAAAGTGAGGCGCGCACACACACACACACACACACACACACACACACACACACACACACTGGCACTTGTTGAATCACTCTTCAAACTGAACACACTAACTCAAGTTATTTCTCTGGAGAGGTAACACGGGTAGCCTTGCAATACAAGACTGAGTCCCAAATGGAACCAGAGCCCTATGGCACCCTATTCCCTATATATAGTGCACTACTTTAGACCAGGGCCCTATGACACCCTATTCCCTATATAGTGCACTACTTTAGACCAGGGCCCTATGGCACCCTATTCCCTATATAGTGCACTACTTTAGTCCAGAGCCCTATGGCACCCTATTCCCTATATATAGTGCACTACTTTAGACCAGAGTCCTATAGAACCCTATTCCCTATATATAGTGCATTACTTTAGACCAGGGCCCTATGGCACCCTATTCCCTATATAGTGCACTACTTTAGACCAGGGCCCTATGGCACCCTATTCCCTATATAGTGCACTACTTTAGACCAGAGCCCTATGGCATCCTTTTCTCTATATATAGTGCACTACTTTTGACCATCAGGCCCATAGGGAAAAGGGTGCCATTTGTGCAGTCAGGTCACCCCTGATACAAGTCAATATTATACATCCATCCATGTCTGAGGACGTCAGGAGATTAAGTGGAAACCGCTGTTACCTTCAAGTAGGGTGTAAGCATCTGCCTCTGATTCCAAAGGTCTTATATATTTGAATCCAGGGATTAAAAATATAGTTTTGTTTTAAGCTAAACCATAACCCTTACCTTAACCATTCTTAACCAACCGTTAATGCCTAAACTTAAATTTTAACACTTTGAAATTTGACGTTTGAAAAACATGGATGAACGTCTAATTCTGATGTCAGACTGTGAGATCTTTTAACATTTTGGTGCCTGAGTTTCACTGATTCACAACATAGTCTTGTTATCCACAGGTAGATATAGGACGTGTGCAGGTCATGTGTTTACATATGAATGCAAGTGTGTGTGTGTGTGTGTGTGTGTGAGACAGGCAGGCAGACAGACACACACACACACTCACAGACAGACAGACACACACACACACGGACATGCAAGCACACACACCCATGCACAAACAGGCACACCTTTGGCAGTGATTAAAGTCTCGAGTCTTCTTGAGTATGAAGCTACAAGCTTGGCAAACCTGTATTTGGGGAGTTTCTCCCATTCTTCTCTGCAGATCCTCTCAAGCTCTGTCAGGTTGGATGGGGAGCATCGCTGCACAGCTATTTTCAGGTCCCTCCAGAGATGTTCGATCGGTTTCCAGTCCAGGCTCTGGCTGGGCCACTCGAAGGACATTCAGAGACATGTCCTGAAGCCACTCCTGCATTGTCTTGGCTGTGTGCTTAGGGTCATTGTTCTGTTGGAAGGTGAACCTTCGCCCCAGTCTGAGGTCCTGAGCGCTCTGAAGCAGGTTTTCATCAAGGATCTCTCTGTACATTCCCCAGTCCCTGCCGCTGAAAAACATCCCCACAGCACGATGCTGCCACAGCCATAATTCACCGGAGGGATGGTGCCAGGTTTCATCCAGACGTGACGCTTGGCATCCAGGCCAAAGAGTTTAATCTTGGTTTCATCAGACCAGAGAATATTGTTTCTCATGGTCTAAGAGTCTTTTAATCGCCTTTTGGCAAACTCCAAACGGATGACACTTTTCTTGGTTACTACATGATTCCATATGTGTTATTTCAGAGTTTTGATGTCTTCACTATTATTCTACAGTGTAGAAAATAGTAAAAATAAAGAAAAACCCTTAAATGAGAAGGTGTGTCCATACTGACTGGTACTGTATATATATATACATGGATTGGCGAGGGCACTAGAACAGTGTGCAGCACCCGACTTCACAAATGTTTTTTTTGCAGATGACCTGGTGCTTCTGTCACCAACCAAGGAGGGCCTACAGCAGCACCTAGATCTTCTGCACAGATTCTGTCAGAAAATGGTGTTCCAACAAGGTCCAGTAGCCATGACAACAAATACAAATTCTATCTAGACACCGTTGTCCTAGAGCACACAAAGAATTACACCGACCTCGGGCCTAAACATAAAACACCACAGTTAACTTCCACAAGGCTGTGAAGGATCTAAGAGACAAGGTAAGAAGGGCCTTCTATGCCATCAAAAGGGACATACAACTTAACATCCCAATTATGATCTGGCAACAAAAAAACTTGAATCAGTTATAGAACCCATTGCCCTTTACGGTTGTCAGGTCTGGGGTCCGCTCACCAACCAAGAATTCACAAAATGGGACAAACACCCAATTGAGACTCTGCATGCAGAATTCTGCAAAAATATACTTTGTGTACAATGCAAACCCCAAATAATACAGGCAGAGCAGAATTAGGACTATAGTTATCAAAATCCAGAAAAAGAGCCGTTAAATTCCAACCCCCTGAAAGGAAGCGATGTCACACACATTCCACCAGAAAAGCCCTCACCTACAGAAAGATGAACCTGGAGAAGAGTCCCCTCAGACAGCTGGTTCTAGGGCTCTGTTCACAAACACAAACAGACCCAACACAGAGACAGACCAGGATAGAAACACTCTGTTCACAAACACAAACACACCCCACAGAGACAGACCAGGACAGACACACATTTGTGACCGACCGGCTCCATTCGGTCTTATGTAGCAAAATTTGAAATTGTGTTTTTTTTTACATTGGATACAAGTAGAGACTGGTATATCATACACTGCAGTTGAGGAATCAATGGGGAAGTATTTCTGCTTTATGAACGTTGATAAGTTGCGAAAACGGCCCTTGAATGTCTTGGTAAACCTACTGGAGAGCTCTTCTTTGTCAACACTCGTTCAGTATTGTTCACACCCTTTTAAGCCTTAGCCCCCCCCCATCTCTTTACGGATTCACATGTGAGGCCATGTGCTAAACAGAGTGAGTACGGTAGTGTATTAAACAGAGTGAGTATGGTAGTGTAGTAGACAGAGTGCGTACGGTAGTGTAGTAAACAGAGTGAGTACGGTAGTGTAGTAAACATAGTGAGTACGGTAGTGTAGTAAACAGAGTGAGTACGGTAGTGTAGTAAACAGAGTGAGTACGGTAGTGTAGTAAACAGAGTGAGTACGGTAGTGTAGTAAACAGAGTGAGTACGGTAGTGTAGTAAACATAGTGAGTACGGTAGTGTAGTAAACAGAGTGAGTACGGTAGTGTAGTAAACAGAGTGAGTACGGTAGTGTAGTAAACAGAGTGAGTACGGTAGTGTAGTGAACAGAGTGAGTACGGTAGTGTAGTAAACAGAGTGAGTACGGTAGTGTAGTAAACAGAGTGATTACTGTAGTGTAGTAAACAGAGTGAGTACGGTAGTGTAGTAAACAGAGTGAGTACGGTAGTGTAGTAAACAGAGTGAGTAGTGTATTAAACAGAGTGAGTACGGTAGTGTAGTAAACAGGGTGAGTAGTGTAGTAAACAGAGTGAGTACGGTAGTGTAGTAAACAGAGTGAGTACGGTAGTGTAGTAAACAACCAAAGATTTCAAGACAAAAGTCTGGTTCATACTACGTCTATCAACATGTCTGTAGACAGTTGTCACGGTGACATCATGAACGTTCTATTGTCGTCCGACATCAAACTTTTCGTCGTCGTTATGAAAAACTATAAACACAAAAACGACATGCTGCATTGACATCAGCATCCTGGTGGTTCAAAATAGCGTAACTGGTGTATTTCAACACCAATAAACCCAATCCATTATAAAATGAATTTAGTTTACGTCAGTCTAGCAAACCAGTCAACTAAAATAAACGTTCTAAACAATGCTTTGGTTAGTTTTTTAGCTTGTAAGCTAGCTAGCTAACGTTAAGTTAGCTGGCTAGCCTGCTAAAATAATGACCATATTATATAGCTGACAAAATATTAACTTTAGCTAATTTCTATTCATTATTACAGGAAAATAAACTCATAACAATATCATTTTTTTTTTACAAGTTAATGGTGAGATAATTAAAGAAGGATTTTAGAAATTGCACACTGTCTCATTGGCAAATTTGCAGGTAGCTAAAGTTAATCAACTAGGTTCAATGTTAGCTAGCTAGCTAACATTATGCTATACCTAGCTAGCTAACATTATGCTATACCTAGCTAGCTAACATTATGCTATACCTAGCTAGCTAACATTATGCTATACCTAGCTAGCTAACATTATGCTATACCTAGCAATGCAAATTGCTCTGAGATATGAATAATATTACTACACAGGTCAAACACGTATCATTAGCTAGCTAGCTAACATTATGCTATACCTTACCATAGCAAATTGCTCTGAGATATGAATAATATTACTACACAGGTCAAACACGTATCATTAGCTAGCTAGCTAACATTATGCTATACCTAGCAATGCAAATTGCTCTGAGATATGAATAATATTACTACACAGGTCAAACACGTATCATTAGCTAGCTAGCTAACATTATGCTATACCTAGCAATGCAAATTGCTCTGAGATATGAATAATATTACTACACAGGTCAAACACGTATCATTAGCTAGCTAGCTAACATTATGCTATACCTAGCAATGCAAATTGCTCTGAGATATGAATAATATTACTACACAGGTCAAACACGTATCATTAGCTAGCTAGCTAACATTATGCTATACCTAGCAATGCAAATTGCTCTGAGATATGAATAATATTACTACACAGGTCAAACACGTATCATTAGCTAGCTAGCTAACATTATGCTATACCTAGCAATGCAAATTGCTCTGAGATATGAATAATATTACTACACAGGTCAAACACGTATCATTAGCTAGCTAGCTAACATTATGCTATACCTAGCAATGCAAATTGCTCTGAGATATGAATAATATTACTACACAGGTCAAACACGTATCATTAGCTAGCTAGCTAACATTATGCTATACCTAGCAATGCAAATTGCTCTGAGATATGAATAATATTACTACACAGGTCAAACACGTATCATTAGCTAGCTAGCTAACATTATGCTATACCTAGCAATGCAAATTGCTCTGAGATATGAATAATATTACTACACAGGTCAAACACGTATCATTAGCTAGCGAGCCAGCCAGCTAACATCAGCTAGCTAGCTAACAGTACGCTTTATGTGATATCAACAGAGAAGTATATTTTCTGGGTGATATAAATATTGACTGGTTCTAATCAAGCTGCCCACTCAAGAAAAAACGTCAAACTGTAGCCAGTGCCTGCAACCTGGTTCAGGTTATCAATCAACCTACCAGGGTAGTTACAAACAGCACAGGAATTAAATCATCAACATGTATTGTTCACATCTTTACTGATGCTGTAGAAATTTGCTTTAAAGCAGTATCCAAATCCATAGGATGTAGTGATCACAATATAGTAGCCATATTTAGGAAAACCAAAGAGTCCAAAGGCTGGGCCTAATATAGTGTATAAGAGGTCATACAAGAAGTGTTGTAGTAATTCATATGTTGATGCTGTAAAGAATATCTGCTGGTCTGTGGTGTGTAATGACGAGCAACCAGACGTTGCACTTGACACATTTACGAAATTGCTTATTCCAGTTACTAATAAGCACGCACCCATTAAGAAAATGACTGTAAAAACTGTTAAATCCCCTTGGATTGATGAGGAATTGAAAAAATTTATGGTTGAGAGGGATGAGGAAAAAGATATGACATATAAGTCTAGCAGCCCACCTGATTGGCAAATGCAATGCAAATTAACTTCTTGGAACTATAGGGGGTGCTGTTCTGCATTAGCATATTTGGGTCTCCAAATTAAACTGCCTCGTGCTAAATTCTTGATCGTACAATATGCATATTATTGTTATTATTGGATAGAAAACACTTTCTAGTTTCTATAGAAGTTGGAATTTTGTCTCTGAGTGGTACAGAACAATATCTACAGCACTTTTCATGACAGGGGTCAGATTTCAGAAATTTTTACCCCTGATCTGGAGTCTGTTTTTAAGGCGACAGTGAATGCTATGAAGAAACCGACACTGCCTACGTCTTCCTCTGGGTGTCTGTACGTCATCACGTTTTGAATGGAATCGATTGCACAATCACAGCCATTATAAAAGAACAAAACGTATAGGTACCTCCCTTTCTCGTCGCGCGCCTGAAGCGTGAAGGACATCGGACTTGCCTCATTCCAAATCGTTGTCTAACCAGCAATATTTCTCCGGTCATGTTTTCAGTCGTTATAGTTGTTAAAAACATCATAATGTAGTTAATTTGAACCGTTTTATAGCAATTTATATCCGTTTAGTGCGATTTTGAGGAATTTCTTTGTTGTGCACTCTGAAACTTTGGACACGTTTTGTGGTCCCGTTCGATCGTTAGTGGATATTTCGAAGGACAGAGGACATCTATCGACCAAAAGAAGATTACAACATAGAAAGGATACATTGCCCAAGAATCTGATGGAAGAACAGCTCAAAGTAAGCAATATTTAATATGATAAATCGTTGTTCTGTCGAAATATTTTAAACGCATATTTCGCCATTTTGTTTGTTATCGCGTCACTTGGCGAACCCTGTATTGAAAAGTAAGGATAATTTTAAAAATGTAAGTCAGCGGTTGCATTAAGAACTAATTTGTCTTTCGATTCCTGTCAACCCTGTATTTTTTAGTCAAGTATATGATTAGCTTTCAATTAAACTAGATCACTCTGATAGATGACGTCAGACATATTGAGGCTTGATTTCCTAGTATTTTTATTGTGTAACCACGGTTTTGTATGGCTAAATATGCACCTTTTCGAACAAACTGTATATGTATGTTGTAAAATGATGTTACAGGAGTGTCATCGGAAGAATTCTGAGAAGGTTAGTGAAAAAATTAATATATTTTGGCGGTGATTACGTTATAGCGCTCTTTGGCTGGAATCGATGCTCTGGTAACGTTTTCACATGTGGTATGCTAACTTATCGATTTATTGTGTTTTCGCTGTAAAACGCTTAGAAAATCTGAAATATTGTCTGGAATCACAAGATCTGGGTCTTTCCATTGATATGCTTTGTCTATTCTTATGAAATGTTTTATTAAGAGTAAATTGGTCATACACGTTGCTCTCTATAGTAATTCTAGTCGTCTTGTGATGGTAGGTGCAATTGTAAACTGTGATTTCTACCTGAAATATGCACTTTTTTCTAACAAAACCTATCCTATACCATAAATATGTTATCAGACTGTCATCTGAAGAGGTTTTTTCTTTGTTAGTGGCTATCAATATCTTAGTTTAGCCGAATTGGTGATAGCACCTGAAGTAGTAAGAAACTGATGGAGTTAGAAAAGTGGTGTATTTTGCTAACGTGTTTAGCTAATAGATTTACATATTTTGTCTTCCCTGTAAAACATTTTAAAAATCTGAAATGGTGGCTTTATTCACAAGATCTGTATCTTTCATCTGGTGTCTTGGACTTGTGATTTAATGATATTTAGATGCTACTATCTACTTGTGAAGCTATGCTAGCTATGCTAATCAGTGTGTGGGGGGTGTGGGGGGTGATCCCGGACCCGGGGTAGAGGCTCGTGAAAGGTTAAGAAATCATGTTACTAAACAAACAAAAAAACAAACAAAAAAACTATTAATTGAAACAAAGATAAGTTATATAAAGAGTGATAGTAAAAATCTTTGGGGCTCCTTAAATTACATTTTCGGGAAAAAAAGGCAACTCTGCTCCATAATTAATTGAATCAGATGGTTCATTCACAACAAAACCCACTGATATTGCCAACTACTTTAATGACACTGACACTACATATCCAAGTATATCAGATTATGAAAGACAATAATTGTACTTTTGAATTACGTAAAGTCAGCGGGGAAGAGGTGAAAAAAGTATTGTTGTCTATCAACAATGACAAGCCACCGGGGTCTGACAATCTGGATGGAAAATTACTGAGAATAATAGCAGACGATATTGCCACTCCTTGTTGCCATATCTTCAATGTAAGCCTACTAGAGAGTGTGTGCCCTCAGGCCTGGAGGGAAGCTAAAGTCATTCCTCTACCCAAGAATAGTAAAGCCCCCTTTACTGTCTCAAATAGCCCACCAATCAGCCTGTTACCAACCCTTAGTAAACTTCTAGAAAAATGTGTGTTTGACCAGATACAATGCTATTTCATAGTAAACAAATTGACAACAGACTTTCAGCATGCTTATAGAGAAGGATATTCAACAAGCACAGCACTTACTCAAATGACTGATGATTGGCTGAGATAAATAGATGATACAATGATTGTGGGGGCTGTCTTGTTAGACATCAGCGCAGCTTTTGACATTATCGATCATAATCTGCTGCTGGAAAAACACATGTGTTATGTATTTACACCCCCTGCTATAATGTGGATAAAGAGTTACCTGTCTAACAGAACACAGAGGGTGTTCTTTAATGGAAGCCTCTCAAACATAATCCAGGTAGAATCAGGAATTCCCCAGGGCAGCTGTTTAGGCCCCTTGCTTTTTAACAATTTTTACTAACGACCTGCCACTGACTTTAAGTAAAGCCAGAGTGTCTATGTATGCGGATGACTCAACACTATACACGTCAGCAACTACAGCGACTGAAATGACTACAACACTCAACAAAGAGCTGCAGTTAGTTTCAGAGTGGGTGGCAAGGAATAAGTTAGCCCTAAACATTTCTAAAACTAAAAGCATTTGTATTTGGGACAAAATATTCACTAAACCTTAAACTAAATCTTGTAATAAATAATGTGGAAATTGAGCAAGTTGAGAAGACTTTGTCATGGATGTTGATTATGGCCTTATTCAGAAAAATTTACCTTATAGAGCTTTTTATGTCTCTATTTTGGTTTGGTCAGGGTGTGATTTGGGTGGGCATTCTATGTTCATTTTTCTATGTTTTGTATTTCTTTGTTTTGGCCGGGTATGGTTCTCAATCAGGGACAGCTGTCTATCGTTGTCTCTGATTGGGAACCGTACTTAGGTAGCCTTTTCCCACCTGTGTTTTGTGGGTAATTATTTTCTGTTTTGTGTTTCTGCACCTGACAGAACTGTTCGTTGTCGTTTTGCCCTTTGTTATTTTGTTCAAGTGTTTTTTGAGAATAAATCATGAACACTTACCACGCGTCGCTTTGGTCCACTTCTTCATGCAACGATGACCATGACATAAATGAGGAAGACACATTTCAGTTGAATGCATTCAGTTGTACAACTGACTAGGTATCCCCCTTTCCCTTTACGAGTATATCACTCGCTAATGTTCAATCTCTGGACAATAATGTAGATGACCTCAGGGCGAGGATCTTCTTCCAGAGAGACATCAGGAACTGTAACATACTCTGTTTCACGGAATCATGGCTCTCTGGTGATGTACTGTTCCCGTCCATACAGCCAGCTGGGTTCTCAGTACATCGCGCAGACAGGAATAAAGACCTCTCCAGGAAGAAGAAAGGCGGGGGTGTATGTCTCATTATTACTCATGGTATGATTGTGATAACATACTGAAACTCACGTCCTTTAGTTCAACCGACCAAGAATAGCTCACAATCAAATGCCGACCGTAATTACCTCCCAAGATAATTCTATTCGGTTATAGTCGCAGCCGTGTATATTCCCCCTCAAGTAATCACCATTGTAAATACAACCCATTTTTATGTTTATTTATTTTCCCTTTTGTACTTTAACTATTTGCAGATAATATGACTTTGAAATGTCTTTATTCTTTTAAAACTTTTATGAGTGTCATGTTTACTCTAAAAAAGTGTATTTATTTATTACCTACTTCACTTGCTTTGGCAATGTAAACATATGTTCCCATGCCAATTAAGCCCCTTAAATTGAAATTGAAATGTAGAGAGAGGGAGAGAGGGAGGGGGGAGAGAGAGGGGATGGAGAGAGAGTGAGGGAAGGGGGAGAGAGAGGGAGAAAGAGAGACATACAGTATGTAAACATATGTTTCCCATGCCAATAAAGCCCTTGAATTTAAATTAATTGAGAGGGAGAGAAATAGAAAGCTAAAGAGAGAGAGAGAGAGAGAGAGACAGACATAGAGATAGAGAGACAGAGCGATAGAGAGAAAGAGACCATCCAACAAAGACTGTGTGGTGCCACCAGATGGGGGACCAGTTGGAACCTCAATCATCACTGTGGCTATGGAGCTGTCCCTCACACACACACACACACACACACACACACACACACACACACACACACACACACACACACACACACACACACACACACACACACACACACACACACACACACACACACACACACACACACACACACACACACACACACACACACACACACCTCACCACCTGGCTAGGCATCAGTAACACTGTAGGTGACAACATCAAAGCAGGACGACAGAGGGACTCTCCTCTCTCATCATCAGTACTGAGGGATGGAGGGATGGATGGTGGGAGGGCATGCTGGTACCATATGCTCTCACCTTTGGACACCATCAGTTATTAATGCTTGATCCTCTCATTTTCAATGAATACATATCCTCTCCTCTCCAGTGTGTGTGTGTGTGTGTGTGTGTGTGTGTGTGTGTGTGTGTGTGTGTGTGTGTGTGTGTGTGTGTGTGTGTGTGTGTGTGTGTGTGTGTGTGTGTGTGTGTGTGTGTGTGTGTGTGTGTGTGTGTGTGTGTGTTAGCCAAGGTGTACATGCTCAGGTCAGCCTGGCTGTCTGTCTCCTCTGAAGTGCTAACTGCTACATCCCTCTCTCCATCCTTTGATCCGTCCATCCCTCTCTCCTTCCTTTCATCTCTCCATCGCGGCAGAAGGCAGGACATCATAGGACACATGTCAGACAAAACTGTTGGACCAAGACTCAGGATGTCAACCTGCTCTACTGAACATGAGTGAAAGGGAGGGAGGGAAGGAGGATGGAAGAAGGAAATAGAGAGAGAGAGGAAGGAGGGAAGGAAGGAAGGAAGGAAGGAAGGAAGGAAGGAAAGAAGGAAGGAAGGAAAAAAGGAAGGAAGGAAGGAAGGAAGGAAGGAAGGAAGGAAGGAAGGAAGGAAGGAAGGAAGGAAGGAAGGAAGGAAGGAAGGAAGGAAGGAAGGAAGGAAGGAAGGAAGGAAGAAGGAAATAGAGGGAGACAGAGACAGAGACAGAGAGGGGTGGATGGCATATGGATGGGTGAAGCCAGGAGGACTGATGCCCAGTCCCAAATCACTGCCAAGGGTTGAAATTAACATGTTAGAAGGTCCAACCTGTCCACCTTTACCCCTGATAGGTTGACATGAGGACATAATGCTTACATCTATCTAGTCCAGGGCTGTTCCTTCTCTCCAATTTTTTCTCTCCAACCTGGAAAAGCTACCATCCTGTAGCTACCACACTCTTGGCATTCTCTCAACCAGCTTCACCTGGAATGCTTTTCCAACAGTATTGAAGGAGTTCCCACATATGTTCAGCACTTGTTGGCTGTTTTTACTTCACTCTGCTGTCCAACTCATCTCAAACCATCTCAATTGGGTTGAGGTCAATTGATTGTGGAGGTCAGGTCATCTGATGCAGCACTCTATCACTCTCCTTCTTGGTCAAATAGCCCTTACATTGCCTGAAGGTTTGTTGGGTCATTGTCCTGTTGAAAAACAAATGATAGTCCCACTAAAAGCAAACCAGATGGGATGGCGTATTGCTGCAGAATGCTGTGGTAGCTATGCAGGTTAAGTGTGCCTTGAATTCTAAATAAATCACTGATAGTGTCACCAGCAAAGCACCCCCACACCTCCTCCTCCATGCTTCACGGTGGGAACCACACATGCAGAGATCATCCATTCACCTACTCTGCGTCTCACAAAGATACTGGGGTTGGAACCAAAACTGTCAAATTTTTACTCATCAGACCAAAGGACAGATTTCCATTGCTCATGTTTCTTGACCAAAGCAAGTCTCTTCTTCAAATTGGTGTCCGTTAGTAGTGGTTTCTTTGCAGCAATTTGACCATGAAGGCCTGATTTACACAGTCTCCTCTGAACAGTTGATGTTGAGATGTGTCTGTTACTTGAACTCCGTGAAGCATTTATTTTGGCTGCAATCTGAGGTGCAGTTAACTCTAATGAACTTATCCTCTGCAGTAGAGGTGACTCTGGGTCTTCCTTACCTGTGGTGGTCCTCATGACAGCCAGTTTCATCATAGTGCTTGATGGTTTTTGCGACTGCACTTGAAGAAACGTTCAAAGTTCTTGACATTTTCTGGATTGACTGACATTCATGTCTTAAAGTAATGATGGACTGTCATTTCTCTTTGCTTATTTGAGCTGTTCTTGCCATAATATGGACTTGGTATTGTGCCAAATAGGGCAATATTCTGTATACCACCCCTACCTTGTCACAACACAGCTGATTGTCAAGAAAGACTCACAGCTCTTAGAGACTGACCCCGAAAGACTCAAAGCTCTTAGAGACTGACCCCGAAAGACTCAAAGCTCTTAGAGACTGACCCCGAAAGACTCACAGCTCTTAGAAACTGACCCAGAAAGACTCACAGCTCTTAGAGACTGACCCAGAAAGACTCACAGCTCTTAGAGACTGACCCAGAAAGACTCACAGCTCTTAGAGACTGACCCCAAAGACGAAAAGCTCTTAGACTGACCCCGAAAGACTCACAGCTCTTAGAGACTGATCCAGAAAGACTCACAGCTCTTAGAGACTGACCCAGAAAGACTCACAGCTCTTAGAGACTGACCCCGAAAGACTCAAAGCTCTTAGAGACTGATCCAGAAAGACTCACAGCTCTTAGAGACTGACCCAGAAAGACTCACAGCTCTTAGAGACTGACCCAGAAAGACTCACAGCTCTTAGAGACTGACCCAGAAAGACACACAGCTGTAATCGCTGCCAAAGGTGATTCTAACATGTATTGACTCAAGGGTGTGAATACTTATGTAAATGGTCTATTTCTGTATTTCATTTTCAATAAATAAGCAAACATTTCTAAAAACATATTTTCACTTTGTGTTTATGGGGCATTGTGTGTAAATGGGTGAGAAAAAAACAGATTTAATCAGTTTTGAATTCAGGCTGTAACACGTCAAAATGTGGAATAAGTCAAGGGGTATGAAAACTTTCTGTATGGCTGGTTTGGATTTAGAATGTAAATTGTAAAACAGAGAAATATCAAGGAACCTTAAAACAGTTTACATTTAATATGATGACATGTGTACTGTACATCTATCGAGTTAGCGTACCACTATAAAAACTACTTTAGATTTGGACATTCGTATAGTCACAGTTTACCCTCCACTACTCCACTGTGTTTACCCTCCCCTACTCCACTGTGTTTACCCTCCCCTACTCCACTGTGTTTACCCTCCAATACTCCACTGTGTTAACCCTCCACTACTCCACTGTGTTTACCCTCCACTACTCCACTGTGTTTAGCCTCCACTACTCCACTGTGTTTACCCTCCATTACTCCACTGTGTTTACCCTCCATTACTCCACTGTGTTTACCCTCCACTACTCCACTGTGTTTACCCTCCACTACTCCACTGTGTTTACCCTCCATTACTCCACTGTGTTTACCCTCCAATACTCCACTGTGTTTACCCTCCACTACTCCACTGTGTTTACCCTCCACTACTCCACTGTGTTTACCCTCCACTACTCCACTGTGTTTACCATCCACTACTCCACTGTGTTTACCCTCCACTACTCCACTGTGTTTACCCTCCATTACTCCACTGTGTTTACCCTCCAATACTCCACTGTGTTTACCCTCCACTACTCCACTGTGTTTACCCTCCACTACTCCACTGTGTTTACCCTCCACTACTCCACTGTGTTTACCCTCCACTACTCCACTGTGTTTACCCTCCATTACTCCACTGTGTTTACCCTCCAATACTCCACTGTGTTTACCCTCCACTACTCCACTGTGTTTACCCTCCACTACTCCACTGTGTTTACCCTCCCCTACCCCACTGTGTTTACCATCCACTACTACACTGTGTTTACCCTCCACTACTCCACTGTGTTTACCCTCCACTACTCCACTGTGTTTACCCTCCACTACTCCACTGTGTTTACACTCCACTACTCCACTGTGTTTACCCTCCATTACTCCACTGTGTTTAACCTCCACTACTCCACTGTGTTAACCCTCCATTACTCCACTGTGTTAACTCTCCACTACTCCACTGTGTTTACCCTCCACTACTCCACTGTGTTTACCCTCCACTACTCCACTGTGTTTACCCTCCATTACTCCACTGTGTTTAACCTCCACTACTCCACTGTGTTAACCCTCCATTACTCCACTGTGTTAACTCTCCACTACTCCACTGTGTTTACCCTCCACTACTCCACTGTGTTTACCCTCCACTACTCCACTGTGTTTACCCTCCACTACTCCACTGTGTTTACCCTCCACTACTCCACTGTGTTTACCCTCCACTACTACACTGTGTTTACCCTCCACTACTCCACTGTGTTTACCCTCCACTACTCCACTGTGTTTACACCTCCACTACTCTCCCACTGTGTTTACCCTCCACTACTCCACTGGGTTTACCCTCCACTACTCCACTGTGTTTACCCTCCATGACTCCACTGTGTTTAACCTCCACTACTCCACTGTGTTAACCCTCCATTACTCCACTGTGTTAACTCTCCACTACTCCACTGTGTTTCCCCTCCCCTACTCCACTGTGTTTACCCTCCACTACTCCACTGTGTTTACCCTCCACTACTCCACTGTGTTTAGCCTCCACTACTCCACTGTGTTTACCCTCCACTACTCCACTGTGTTTACCCTCCACTACTCCACTGTGTTAACCCTCCACTACTCCACTGTGTTTACCCTCCACTACTCCACTGTGTTTACCCTCCACTACTACACTGTGTTAACCCTCCACTACTCCACTGTGTTTACCCTCCACTACTCCACTGTGTTTAGCCTCCACTACTCCACTGTGTTTACCCTCCAATACTCCACTGTGTTAACCCTCCACTTCTCCACTGTGTTTACCCTCCCCTACTCCACTGTGTTTACCATCCACTACTACACTGTGTTTACCCTCCACTACTCCACTGTGTTTACCCTCCACTACTCCACTGTGTTAACCCTCCACTACTCCACTGTGTTTACCCTCCACTACTCCACTGTGTTTACCCTCCACTACTACAATGTGTTAACCCTCCACTACTCCACTGTGTTTACCCTCCACTACTCCACTGTGTTTAGCCTCCACTACTCCACTGTGTTTACCCTCCAATACTCCACTGTGTTAACCCTCCACTACTCCACTGTGTTTACCCTCCCCTACTCCACTGTGTTTACCCTCCACTACTACACTGTGTTAACCCTCCACTACTCCACTGTGTTTACCCTCCACTACTCCACTGTGTTTAGCCTCCATTCCTCCACTGTGTTTACCCTCCAATACTCCACTGTGTTTACCCTCCACTACTCCACTGTGTTTACCCTCCACTACTCCACTGTGTTTACCCTCCCCTACTCCACTGTGTTTACCATCCACTACTACACTGTGTTTACCCTCCCCTACTCCACTGTGTTTACCCTCCACTACTACACTGTGTTTACCCTCCACTACTACACTGTGTTTACCCTCCACTACTCCACTGTGTTTACCGTCCACTACTCCACTGTGTTTACCCTCCACTACTACACTGTGTTTACCGTCCACTACTCCACTGTGTTTACCCTCCACTACTACACTGTGTTTACCCTCCACTACTCCACTGTGTTTACCCTCCACTACTCCACTGTGTTTACCCTCCACTACTCCACTGTGTTTACCCTCCACTACTCCACTGTGTTTACCGTCCACTACTCCACTGTGTTTACCCTCCACTACTCCACTGTGTTTACCCTCCACTACTCCACTGTGTTTAACCTCCACTACTCCACTGTGTTTACCCTCCACTACTCCACTGTGTTTACCCTCCACTACTCCACTGTGTTTACCCTCCACTACTCCACTGTGTTTACACTCCACTACTCCACTGTGTTTACACTCCACTACTCCACTGTGTTTACCCTCCACTACTCCACTGTGTTTACCCTCCACTACTCCACTGTGTTTAACCGTCCACTACTCCACTGTGTTTACCCTCCACTACTCCACTGTGTTTACCCTCCACTACTCCACTGTGTTTACCCTCCACTACTCCACTGTGTTTACCCTCCACTACTCCTCTGTTCTTATTGGAATATGGATTCCCGTGCTGACCAAGGAAGTGAGTCATCTTAATACATTACAACAACAAAAAACATAAAACGACCAGGTCTTGGATGTAATACAAAACCATATTTCTAAAAAAGTTAACTTTTCCCCCCTCCCTTTAATGCGAACTCCAGGGTAGTTTCAGTAACTTTTACTGGATTTGAAATGACCTCCAACACAACCTGACCTCATCCCAGTGTTAAAATAGGTTCACCCCTATTCCCTACGTAGTGCACTACTTTTCAACCAGATGCCCCTATCAAATGTAGGGAATAGGCTGGCATTTGTGACACATCCCTAGAGTCTGGAGATACGGTGGTGTATTAGATTGTAAGTCTGACATGATGAATATTTGAAGTATTTAGAAAGAACCCCACTGTGCTGCAAGTCACTCAGGCATATTAACTTTATGTGTTAGGTCACCTTGTCTTTCAGCTACTGTCCTTCATTCTTTATGTCCTTTCTCTCCTCTCCCACTCCCCCTTCCCTCTTCCCCCTCCCTCTTCCCCCACCTCTCTCTGTTTTTATCCTCTCCTGTGTTTCTATCCTCTCCGGTGTTTCTATCCTCTCCGGTGTTTCTATCCTCTCCTGTGTGTCTATCCTCTCTCTGTTTCTATCCTCTCCGGTGTTTCTGTCCTCTCCGGTGTTTCTATCCTCTCCGGTGTTTCTATCCTCTCCGGTGTTGACTCGCAGACTGATGTTTATTGGGATGAGTCTTGTCCTTCAGGCAGAACTGAGTGATTTACGCTCGACGGTAGCTAGCTGTAAATTCAAAACTGTCTCGATTGTCTTCAATTAAGGGTAGAGTTAGGTTTAATGGTTAGCAGTGTGGTTGAGGTTAGAGTTAAGGTTAGATGTAAAATCAGATTTTATCACTTTGTGGCTGTGCCTACAAGAGGACCACTGCAGAGCTGCCTCCTAAACAAGATTCAAGAGGACCACTGCAGAGCTGCCTCCTAAACAAGATTCAAGAGGACCACTGCAGAGCTGCCTCCTAAACAAGATTCAAGAGGACCACTGCAGAGCTGCCTCCTAAACAAGATTCAAGAGGCCCACTGCAGAGCTGCCTCCTAAACAAGATTCAAGAGGACCACTGCAGAGCTGCCTCCTAAACAAGATTCAAGAGGACCACTGCAGAGCTGCCTCCTAAACAAGTTTCAAGAGGACCACTGCAGAGCTGCCTCCTAAACAAGATTCAAGAGGACCACTGCAGAGCTGTCTCCTAAACAAGATTCAAGAGGACCACTGCAGAGCTGACTCCTAAACAAGATTCAAGAGGACCACTGCAGAGCTGCCTCCTAAACAAGATTCAAGAGGACCACTGCAGAGCTGCCTCCTAAACAAGATTCAAGAGGACCACTGCAGAGCTGCCTCCTAAACAAGATTCAAGAGGACCACTGCAGAGCTGCCTCCTAAACAAGATTCAAGAGGACCACTGCAGAGCTGCCTCCTAAACAAGTTTCAAGAGGGCCACTGCAGAGCTGCCTCCTAAACAAGATTCAAGAGGACCACTGCAGAGCTGCCTCCTAAACAAGATTCAAGAGGACCACTGCAAGGCTGCCTCCTAAACAAGATTCAAGAGGACCACTGCAGAGCTGCCTCCTAAACAAGATTCAAGAGGACCACTGCAGAGCTGACTCCTAAACAAGATTCAAGAGGACCACTGCAGAGCTGCCTCCTAAACAAGATTCAAGAGGACCACTGCAGAGCTGCCTCCTAAACAAGATTCAAGAGGACCACTGCAGAAAAGCCTCCTAAACAAGATTCAAGAGGACCACTGCAGAGCTGCCTCCTAAACAAGATTCAAGAGGACCACTGCAGAGCTGCCTCCTAAACAAGATTCAAGAGGACCACTGCAGAGCTGCCTCCTAAACAAGATTCAAGAGGACCACTGCAGAGCTGCCTCCTAAACAAGATTCAAGAGGACCACTGCAGAACTGCCTCCTAAACAAGATTCAAGAGGCCCACTGCAGAGCTGCCTCCTAGACAAGATTCAAGAGGCCCACTGCAAAGCTACCTCTTAAACAAGATTCAAGAGGGCCATTGCAGAGCTGCCTCCTAAACAAGATTCAAGAGGACCACTACAGAGCTGACTCCTAAACAAGATTCAAGAGGACCACTGCAGAGCTGCCTCCTAAACAAGATTCAAGAGGACCAATGCAGAGCTGCCTCCTAAACAAGATTCAAGAGGACCACTGCAGAGCTGCCTCCTAAACAAGATTCAAGAGGACCACTGCAGAGCTGCCTCCTAAACAAGATTCAAGAGGACCACTGCAGAGCTGCCTCCTAAACCAGATTCAAGAGGACCACTGCAGAGCAGCCTCCTAAACAAGATTCAAGAGGACCACTGCAGAGCTGCCTGCAAAACAAGATTCAAGAGAACACTGCAGAGCTGCCTCCTAAACAAGATTCAAGAGGACCACTGCAAAGCTACCTCTTAAACAAGATTCAAGAGGACCACTGCAGAGCTGCCTCCTAAACAAGATTCAAGAGGACCACTACAGAGCTGACTCCTAAACAAGATTCAAGAGGACCACTGCAGAGCTGCCTCCTAAACAAGATTCAAGAGGACCACTGCAGAGCAGCCTCCTAAACAAGATTCAAGAGGACCACTGCAGAGCTGCCTCCTAAACAAGATTCAAGAGGACCACTGCAGAGCTGCCTCCTAAACAAGATTCAAGAGGGCCACTGCAGAGCTGACTCCTAAACAAGATTCAAGAGGACCACTGCAGAACAGCCTCCTAAACAAGATTCAAGAGGCCCACTGCAGAGATGCCTCCTAAACAAGATTCAAGAGGCCCACTGCAGAGCAGCCTCCTAAACAAGATTCAAGAGGACCACTGCAGAGCAGCCTCCTAAACAAGATTCAAGAGGACCACTGCAGAGCAGCCTCCTAAACAAGATTCAAGAGGACCACTGCAGAGCTGCCTCCTAAACAAGATTCAAGAGGACCACTGCAGAGCTGCCTCCTAAACAAGATTCAAGAGGACCACTGCAGAGCTGCCTCCTAAACAAGATTCAAGAGGGCCACTGCAGAACAGCCTCCTAAACAAGATTCAAGAGGACCACTGCAGAGCAGCCTCCTAAACAAGATTCAAGAGGGCCACTGCAGAGCAGCCTCCTAAACAAGATTCAAGAGAGAAAACGCAAACCTGCTATTGACTCATTGTTCTCTGGCTCGGTTTTATTTATTTCCGAGGGCACTGTAGAGACGTCCTAAATACAATTACAGAACAAATCCCAAAGGAGGGGGTCCTCAGAGACCCAGCTAACCAGGCAATGTCATGTGTGTGTGTTGAGGAACGGTGGCAGAACTCTAATTTAATTGGTGGAGCCTCTGTGTCGCTCCCTCGGCGACTACGGCTCAAACCACCAGAGAGGTTAATGGGGGAGACAAACACAGACACACACACGCCCACATGCCCACACACGCCAGCCCTCACTCCCTTTACCTCCCAGGCTTTGCTGTTGTGTTGTTACCTTCTCTCTGTTCTCTCTGTTCCCTCTGTTGTGTTGTTACCTTCTCTCTGTTCTCTCTGTTCTCCCTGTTGTGTTGTTGCCTTCTCTCTGTTCTCTCTGTTCTCCCTGTTGTGTTGTTACCTTCTCTCTGTTCTCTCTGTTGTGTTGTTACCTTCTCTCTGTTCTCTCTGTTCCCTCTGTTGTGTTGTTACCTTCTCTCTGTTCTCTCTGTTCCCTCTGTTGTGTTGTTACCTTCTCTCTGTTCTCTCTGTTCTCCCTGTTGTGTTGTTGCCTTCTCTCTGTTCTCTCTGTTCTCTCTGTTGTGTTGTTACCTTCTCTCTGTTCTCTCTGTTGTGTTGTTACCTTCTCTCTGTTCTCTCTGTTGTGTTGTTACCTTCTCTCTGTTCTCTCTGTTCTCCCTGTTGTGTTGTTGCCTTCTCTCTGTTCTCTCTGTTCTCTCTGTTGTGTTGTTACCTTCTCTCTGTTCTCTCTGTTGTGTTGTTACCTTCTCTCTGTTCTCTCTGTTCTCCCTGTTGTGTTGTTGCCTTCTCTCTGTTCTCTCTGTTCTCTCTGTTGTGTTGTTACCTTCTCTCTGTTCTCTCTGTTGTGTTGTGACCTTCTCTCTGTTCTCTCTGTTCTCTCTGTTGTGTTGTTACCTTCTCTCTGTTCTCTCTGTTCTCTCTGTTGTGTTGTTACCTTCTCTCTGTTCTCTCTGTTGTGTTGTTACCTTCTCTCTGTTCTCTCTGTTCCCCTGTTGTGTTGTTACCTTCTCTCTGTTCTCTCTGTTCCCTCTGTTGTGTTGTTACCTTCTCTCTGTTCTCTCTCTTCTCTGTTGTGTTGTTACCTTCTCTCTGTTCTCGCTGTTCCCTCTGTTGTGTTGTTACCTTCTCTCTGTTCTCTCTGTTCCCTCTGTTGTATTGTTAGCTTCTATCTGTTCTCTACTGTTCTCTAGGGGGCCCTATAGGGGACAGGGGGCACTATAGGGGACAGAGGGCAGTAAGGGACAGGGCACTATAGGGGACAGGGGGCACTATAGGGGACAGGGGGCACTATAGGGGACAGAAGCCTTTTTGTCCTAGACTTGGCACTCCGGTACCGCTTACCATGCAGTAGTAGAGAGAACAGTCTATGACTGGGGTGGCTGGGGTCTTTGACAATTTTTAGGGCCTTCCTCTGACACCGCCTGGTGTAGAGGTCCTGGATGGCAGGCAGTTTAGCCCCAGTGATGTACTGGGCCGTACGCACTACCCTCTGTAGTGCCTTGCCGTCAGAGGCCGAGCAATTGCCAGGAACCCTCCTGATGTCCCAAAAGGCTTAAAGAGATACAGGAACCCTCCTGATAATCTAATGGGATTAAAGAGATACAGGAACCTCCTGAAAATCTAATGGGATTAAAGAGATATAGGAACCTCTTGATAATCTAATGGGATTAAAGAGATACAGGAACCTCCTGATGTTCTAATGGGATTAAAGAGATACAGGAACCCTCCTGATGTTCTAATGGGATTAAAGAGATACAGGAACCTCCTGATGTTCTAACGGGATTAAAGAGATACAGGAACCCTCCTGATATTCTAATGGGATTAAAGAGATACAGGAACCTCCTGATGTTCTAATGGGATTAAAGAGATACAGGAACCCTCCTGATGTTCTAATGGGATTAAAGAGATACAGGAACCCTCCTGATGTTCTAATGGGATTAAAGAGATACAGGAACCCTCCTGATGTTCTAATGGGATTAAAGAGATACAGGAACCCTCCTGATATTCTAATGGGATTAAAGAGATACAGGAACCTCCTGATCTCCCAATGAGATTAAAGAGATACAGGAACCCTCCTGATCTCCCAATGAGATTAAAGAGATACAGGAAGCTTCCTGATCTCCCAATGAGATTAAAGAGATACAGGAACCCTCCTGATGTTCTAATGGGATTAAAGAGATACAGGAACCCTCCTGATGTTCTAATGGGATTAAAGAGATACAGGAACCTCCTGATGTTCTAATGGGCTTAAAGAGATACAGGAACCCTCCTGATGTCCCAAAAGGCTTAAAGAGATACAGGAACCCTCCTGATATTCTAATGGGATTAAAGAGATACAGGAACCTCCTGATGTTCCAATGGGATTAAAGAGATACAGGAACCTCCTGATGTTCTAATGGGATTAAAGAGATACAGGAACCTCCTGATCTCCCAATGAGATTAAAGAGATACAGGAACCTCCTGATGTTCTAATGGGATTAAAGAGATACAGGAACCCTCCTGATCTCCCAATTACCCATTGAGTGGGACAGGTATGTCTGTTACATAGAAGGTGATGTGTGGTCCAATGACCATTGCATAGTGTTGTGGTGTGTACTGACATAGGCAGTGATATCTTCTATAAACCATGACTATACACGCCGTTAAACTTCAATCCTAACCTTTGACCCCATAAACCCCTTCCTCCAGCCATACAGACAGCGTTCACTACATCATATAGAGAGTATGTACACAAGATAACATCTACTTGTATGTTTGTCTTTATATTTGGATAGGTTTCCATTGTAAAAGAGTTATTTTTAACCTCAATGGCACTTCCTGGTTAATAAGTGAGAGTGCTTACCTGTGATTTGAGCGATAAGTGGAGTCATCAGTGGAGAAGAGGAAGGAGACAACATAGAGAGAAGAGAGAGAGAGAGAGAGAGAGAGAGAGAGAGAGAGAGAGAGAGAGAGAGAGAGAGAGAGAGAGAGGGAGAGAGAGAGAGAGAGAGAGAGAGAGAGAAAATCATACATTACTCCATGGTCAAAAAGGGAAAGAACAATTTAAAACAGCGTAGTTGTTTCTGTACAATTACAGTTTGTTTTTGTCTTCCATGGCCACGCCCCCGCCACCCACCCCATAAACCCCATTTTGATACAGAGAAGGAAAAAAAAACGACACTTATTGTTTCCTCTGTCATTGTTTCCCATGTGTGTGTGTGGCACCCTGAGACAGGTTACAGTACCAGCCTCCCACTGTGAAACTACAGCTCAGGTACAAACTAGAGCAGGGAGAGAGAGGGAGAGAGAGAGAGAGAGAGAGAGAGAGAGAGAGAGAGAGAGAGAGAGAGAGGGGGAGAGAGAGAGAGAGAGCGAGAGAGCGAGAGAGCGAGAGAGAGAGAGAGAGCGAGAGCGAGAGCGAGAGCGAGAGCGAGAGCGAGAGCGAGAGCGAGAGCGAGAGCGAGAGAGAGAGAGAGAGAGAGAGAGAGAGAGAGAGAAAGAGAGCGAGAGAGAGACAGAGAGAGAGAGAGAGAGAGAGAAAGCGCGAGAGCGAGAGAGAGACAGAGAGAGAGAGAGAGAGAGAGAGAGAGAGAGAGAGAGAGAGAGAGAGAGAGAGAGAGAGAGAGAGAGAGAGAGAGAGAGAGAGAGAGAGAGAGAGAGAGAGAGAGAGCCTCAAAACCAAAATATAATTCACTGCTGTACAGACAGACAGAATAGAAAGGTAAAGTCGTGTTTTTTCCTGCCACGAAGCCAAAACAAAGAACACACACCATGGGGTCACCGTCCTAATACACAGTGTGAGTCTATAAACTACTCAAATACTGGAACAAAAGACCCTGACATGATGCTCCTCGACTTATTGTGTTCCTCTGATTCAACTAGTCATCATAAGAAGCTTTTAATATCAGACCTATTAAACTACATGTGTGTGGCCCAAATAGCATCCTACGCCCTAAATATATGTATGAACTAGGGTACTAATCCAGACAAATATATATATATATATTTTTTACAGACATCCCCTGAGAGAGAGAGAGATAGAGAGAGAGAGAGAGTGGTCGTGTGCCAATGTCCATACTAGCGTCCTAAATATGTATGCCGTTTGAGTGTAAAATAGTATGTGACATGTATAAAATTTGGTACGCTTTAAATGCCCGGATATCATACTGATTTCGGCTTCTCATGTAAGTCTGAATTAATTGTTAATTTTTTTATTTTATTTTTTTATTTCACATCCGCAATGCATTCAAACCGGATAAAGGGGGCCTTCGATTGTTCTCTGAAAGTGAACAAAAAAAATAATTGAAGACGAGCAAAGAAGACGAGTCTCCTGCAGTGTTCAAACGTAAGTGATTTTTTGTTGTTGTACCATTAAATAGTTGAGGACAACTTTGAAAACAGATCGTTATGTGAAGCCTGCCATGCTTTTATATATTATTTTATTTAACCTTTATTTAATTAGGCAAGTCAATTAAGATCAAATTCTTATTTACAATGAGGGCCAACCAAAAGGCAAAAGGCCTCCTGCGGGGACCTGGGATGGGGACGGGGACTTGGGATGGGGACGGGGACGGAGACCTGGAATGGGGACGGAGACGGGGACGGAGACCTGGAATGGGGACGGGGACTTGGGATGGGGACGGGGACGGGGACGGGGACGGAGACCTGGAATGGGGACGGAGACGGGGACGGAGATCTGGGATGGGGACGGGGACCTGGGATGGGGACCTGGGATGGGGACGGGGACCTGGGATGGGGACAGGGACGGATACCTGGGATGGGGACGGGGACCTGGGATGGGGACGGGGACCTGGGATGGGGACCTGGGATGGGGACGGGGACCTGGGATGGGGACAGGGACGGAGACCTGGGATGGGGACGGGGACTTGGGATGGGGACGGGGACGGAGACCTGGGATGGGGACGGGGACGGAGACCTGGGATGGGGACAGGGACGGAGACCTGGGATGGGGACGGGGACCTGGGATGGGGACCTGGGATGGGGACGGGGACCTGGGATGGGGACGGGGACGGGGACGGAGACGGGGACGGAGACGGGGACGGAGACCTGGGACGGAGACGGAGACCTGGGATGGGGACAGGGACGGAGACCTGGGATGGGGACGGGGACCTGGGATGGGGACCTGGGATGGGGACAGGGACGGATACCTGGGATGGGGACCTGGGATGGGGACAGGGACGGAGACCTGGGATGGGGACAGGGACGGAGACCTGGGATGGGGACGGAGACCTGGGATGGGGACGGGGACCTGGGATGGGGACCTGGGATGGGGACGGGGACCTGGGATGGGGACGGTGACCTGGGATGGGGACGGGGACTTGGGATGGGGACGGGGACTTGGGATGGGGACGGGGACGGAGACGGGGACGGAGACCTGGAATGGGGACGGAGACGGGGACGGAGACCTGGGATGGGGACGGGGACCTGGGATGGGGACGGGGACCTGGGATGGGGACAGGGACGGAGACGGGGACGGAGACACATCACGACAAGAGAGACACTACATGAAGAGAGACCTAAGACAACAACAGAGCATGGTAGCAACACATGACAACACAGCATGGTAGCAACACATGACAACACAGCATGGCAGCAACACATGACAACACAGCATGGTAGCAACACATGACAACACAGCATGGCAGCAACACATGACAACACAGCATGGCAGCAACACATGACAACACAGCATGGTAGCAACACATGACAACACAGCATGGCAGCAACACATGACAACACAGCATGGTAGCAACACATGACAACATAGCATGGCAGCAACACATGACAACATAGCATGGCAGCAACACATGACAACAACATAGCATGGCAGCAACACATGACAACACAGCATGGCAGCAACACATGACAACAACATAGCATGGCAGCAACACATGACAACAACATAGCAGCAACACATGACAACATAGCATGGCAGCAACACATGACAACAGAGCATGGCAGCATCACATGACAACACAGCATGGTAGCAACACATGACAACAGAGCATGGTAGCAACACATGACAACAGAGCATGGCAGCATCACATGACAACACAGCATGGTAGCAACACATGACAACAGAGCATGGTAGCAACACATGACAACACAGCATGGCAGCAACACATGACAACACAGCATGGCAACAACACATGACAACAGAGCATGGCAGCATCACATGACAACACAGCATGGTAGCAACACATGACAACAGAGCATGGCATCAACACATGACAACACAGCATGACAGCAACACATGACAACACAGCATGGTAGCAACACATGACAACACAGCATGGCAGCAACACATGACAACACAGCATGGTATCAACACATGACAACAGAGCATGGTAGCAACACATGACAACAGAGCATGGTATCAACACAACATGACAACAACACGGTAGCAACACGACATGGTAGCAGCAACACATGACAACAACATGGTAGCAACACAGAACATGGAACAAACATTATTGGGTACAGTCAACAGCACAAAGGGCAATAAGGTAGAGATAACAATACATCACGTGAAGCAGCCACAACTGTCAGTAAGAGTGTTCATGACTGAGTCTGTGAATGAAGAGATGGAGATAAAACTGTCCAGTTTGAGTGTTTGTTGCAGCTCGTTCCAGTCGCTAGCTGCAGCGAACTGAAAAGAGGAGCGACCCAGGGATGTGTGTGCTGTGGGGACCTTTAAGAGAATGTGACTGGCAGAACGGGTGTTGTATGTGGAGGAGGAGAGCTGTACACTACCAGTCAAATGTTTGGACACACCTAATTATTCAAGGGGTTTTTCTTGATTTTTAAAAATATTTTCTACATTGTAGAATAATAGTGAAGACATCTCAAAACTATGGAATAACAAATACGGAATCATGTAGTAACCAAAAAAAGTGTTTTAGATTCTTCAAAGTAGCCACCCTTTGACGACAGCTTTGTACACTCTTGTAAAGCAATTTCATCAGGTCAAATGAATTCAAAGCGAGTTAAATAGAATAGAATGGGAGGACCAAGAGTCCGCGTAACCAAAAGAGAGTCGCTAGGGTATGGAAACAAACAATATCTGTCCCACGGTTGGGTAAACAAGTACATTCACACTACAGCAAAGAGTGCAGGAGTCATGGAGCAAAATAACACAAAACACAAGAATAAAGTAAGAAAACAAATGACTTGGGGCCGTTTGGGAGTTTCAGAAGAGTCACACTCGGGCCCCAACGAGATAAACATGAGAGAGTAGCTCTCTCATCGGTCTTTAACAGTCTGAGATAACATAAATAAATAGTACGATTATACACGTTAATTCAAGAGTTTCTGAGTAAAGCTGACATAATAGGATTCACAAATTAATTAGTCTACATAAAACATGCAGAGCAGTACTAAGTCCGCGATGTGTGTGTGTGTGTGTGTGTGTGTGTGTGTGTGTGTGTGTGTGTGTGTGTGTGTGTGTGTGTGTGTGTGTGTGTGTGTGTGTGTGTGTGTGTGTGTGTGTGTGTGTGTGTGTGTGTGTGTGTGTGTGTGTGTGTGTGTGTGTGTGTGTGTGTGTGTGTGTGTGTGTGCTGGATGCGAGCGAGCGAAAGCTCGGGAGACATGGGGGAGTGTGGTGGGGGTACCTGTACCAGACAGGGAGAGACAGGCCAGGGAGAGAGGGGGGAGTGTGGTGGGGGTACCTGTACCAGACAGGGAGAGACAGGCCAGGGAGAGAGGCCAGGGAGAGAGAGGGAGAGTGTGGTGGGGGTGTGGTGGGGCCACCTGTACCAGTCAGGTGGAGCAGATTAAATGTCTGAAGCAAAAAAGCTGAGCGAAAAACGTTGAGGCGAAGACAAAACCAAGATGCTGGTAAAAAAAAAACCCGCTAAATTCCAAAACCAGATTAAACACCAATTCAAGTAAAGAGCGAATAAGTAAGTAAACCAGCAGTAATTTTTCAGCAAACAGGAAGAGGAGTTTACTTCAGCTAAATATTGTCGCTAATGTTAGCTACGTGCTTCAGTATGACTTGAAATTAACTGGATACCTGATAAGCTTGCAGTAGTTGAGTGACAACTTCCTGTTTAGCTAGCCAGTTACTGTATTTATAGTAATTACGCTACAGCAGAGGCATATGTTTTAATAAACATTACGTTATACATAGTCTTTTTCCTTATCTCTCTCTATCTCATTGCCCTCTTCTAGTTCCTCTAGTCCTGCACTCCCTTCCCCTCTTCCTCTCTCTCTCTTCTCTCCCCTCTCATCCTCCTCACCCCTCTCTCTCTCTCTTCTCTCCCCTCTCATCCTCCTCACCCCTCTCTCTCTCTCTTCTATCCCCTCTCATCCTCCTCACCCCTCTCTCTCTCTTCTCTCCCCTCTCATCCTCCTCACCCCTCTCTATGTGTTTCTCTCTTCTCTCCCCTCTCATCCTCCTCACCCCTCTCTATGTGTTTCTCTCTTCTCTCCCCTCTCATCCTCCTCACCCCCCCCTCTCTCTCTCTTTCCCTCCTCTCTATATTTCTCTCCCCTCTCATCCTCCTCACCCCTCGTATCGACACCCTGTGTGGATAATTGTTGCAGCCAAAGCGTTTTTGACAATATATAATGTTAGCCATGGAGATCTGTAAAGGTGTACATGTCAAATCAAATCAAATCAAATGTTATTTGTCACATACACATGGTTAGCGGATGTTAATGCGAGTGTAGCGAAATGCTTGTGCTTCTAGTTCCGACAATGCAGTAATAACCAACGAGTAATCTAACCTAACAATTCCACAACTACTACCTTATACACACACAAGTGTAAAGGGATAAAGAATATGTACATAAAGATATATGAATGAGTGATGGTACAGAACGGCATAGGCAAGATGCAGTAGATGGTATAGAGTACAGTATATACATATGAGATGAGTAATGTAAACATAAAAGTGCATAGTTTAAAGTGGCTAGTGATACATGTATTACATAAAGATGGCAAGATGCAGTAGATGATATAGAGTACAGTATATACAGTAAACATTATATTATGTGGCATTGTTTAAAGTGGCTAGTGATACATTTTTTATCAATTTCCATCAATTTCCATTATTAAAGTGAGCGTGAGTTGAGTCAGTATGTTGGCAGCAGCCACTCGATGTCTAGACAGTAGTGACCCATCCATTTAGACCAGTGTGTCTAAATAATAATTATAATAATATTTTTATCTGAACACTTTGCTACTATGCAAATAACGCAAGTAACCATTTCACTGTACTGTTTCCACTGTACACCTTGTGTATCATGTTGCATGGGATAAATAAACTTGTATTTTATTTGATATAGTGTGTGTTTACCAGAGACAGTAATGTGAAGTACAATATGATCTACACCAAAGTCAGATTAGCATGTAGGCCAAGGACTAGATCAAGTGTATTCCTACCTGGAGTTTTTCCTTATTGTGGGCTACTACTTTCACCACTTTTAGTCTTGAAACCTTTAGTTGTTTACTAGACTACCGTACTCACTCTGTTTACTACACTACTCACTCTGTTTACTACACTACTCACTCTGTTTACTACACTACTCACTCTGTTTACTACACTACCGTACTCACTCTGTTTACTACACTACCTTACTCACTCTGTTTACTACACTACCGTACTCACTCTGTTTACTAAACTACCGTACTCACTCTGTTTACTACACTACCGTACTCACTCTGTTTACTACACTACCGTACTCACTCTGCTTACTACACTACCGTACTCACTCTGTTTACTACACTACCGTACTCACTCTGCTTACTACACTACCGTACTCACTCTGTTTACTACACTACCGTACTCACTCTGTTTACTACACTACTCACTCTGTTTACTACACTACCGTACTCACTCTGTTTACTACACTACTCACTCTGTTTACTACACTACCGTACTCACTCTGTTTACTACACTACCGTACTCACTCTGTTTACTACACTACCGTACTCACTCTGTTTACTACACTACCGTACTCACTCTGTTTACTACACTACCATACTCACTCTGTTTAGTACACTACCGTACTCACTCTGTTTACTACACTACCGTACTGACTCTGTTTACTACACTACCGTACTGACTCTGTTTACTACACTACCGTACTCACTCTGTTTACTACACTACTCACTCTGTTTACTACACTACTCACTCTGTTTACTACACTACTCACTCTGTTTACTACACTACCGTACTCACTCTGTTTACTACACTACCGTACTCACTCTGTTTACTACACTACCGTACTCACTCTGTTTACTACACTACCGTACTCACTCTGTTTACTACACTACCGTACTCACTCTGTTTACTACACTACCATACTCACTCTGTTTAGTACACTACCGTACTCACTCTGTTTACTACACTACCGTACTGACTCTGTTTACTACACTACCGTACTGACTCTGTTTACTACACTACCGTACTCACTCTGTTTACTACACTACTCACTCTGTTTACTACACTACTCACTCTGTTTACTACACTACCGTACTCACTCTGTTTACTACACTACCTTACTCACTCTGTTTACTACACTACCGTACTCACTCTGTTTACTACACTACCGTACTCACTCTGCTTACTACACTACCGTACTCACTCTGTTTACTACACTACCGTACTGACTCTGTTTACTACACTACCGTACTCACTCTGTTTACTACACTACTCACTCTGTTTACTACACTACTCACTCTGTTTACTACACTACTCACTCTGTTTACTACACTACCGTACTCACTCTGTTTACTACACTACCGTACTCACTCTGTTTACTACACTACCGTACTCACTCTGTTTACTACACTACCGTACTCACTCTGTTTACTACACTACCGTACTCACTCTGTTTACTACACTACCATACTCACTCTGTTTAGTACACTACCGTACTCACTCTGTTTACTACACTACCGTACTGACTCTGTTTACTACACTACCGTACTGACTCTGTTTACTACACTACCGTACTCACTCTGTTTACTACACTACTCACTCTGTTTACTACACTACTCACTCTGTTTACTACACTACCGTACTCACTCTGTTTACTACACTACCTTACTCACTCTGTTTACTACACTACCGTACTCACTCTGTTTACTACACTACCGTACTCACTCTGCTTACTACACTACCGTACTCACTCTGTTTACTACACTACCGTACTGACTCTGTTTACTACACTACCGTACTCACTCTGTTTACTACACTACTCACTCTGTTTACTACACTACTCACTCTGTTTACTACACTACTCACTCTGTTTACTACACTACTCACTCTGTTTACTACACTACCGTACTCACTCTGTTTACTACACTACTCACTCTGTTTACTACACTACCGTACTCACTCTGTTTACTACACTACCGTACTCACTCTGAGTCAGACTCGAGTCCAACTCATGTGACTTGAGTCCACACTTGTACTAGTTGGACTTATTGCACCCGTTACTGAGACGGGTGTTCCAGTTTAGATGGTTTACGTATTCTCAGTATTCAGTCTTCTTTATCCATTCTAAATACAGGTTGTTGGGTGATTAAAAGTTCCACTTGTTGGATCTCCTAACTCTGGCTGGATTCCAACTGGAATTACACATCACTTTGCAAGCCAGCATAAGGTGAATTGCAGGCCTGACATGGCCTGTAAACCAGGAGGTTCCTAACACCACTGTGTTAAAAGGCCTTATGAGATACTGTGTGTAATTGAATCTATTAAATCATTACATTGTAAAGGCTAATAAGGCTTGGTAGATGATGAAGTGGTTCTAGGTAGAACCTTCTGTCTACACGTAGTCCCAAAACGGGTTCCCCTACGGGGACAAACCAAAGAACCCTATATGGTTCTACAGATATAGAAAAACTCTCTAGAAGTCCAAAACAAGTTTCAAATAGTTCCTTCTCTCTGATTAGGTGAAATAGACAGAAGAACACACACATTTTCCTCCATCTCCTTCAGACCTTCTGAAGACAAGAGAGTCATTTCCTGACGTCTCACAGCGCTGTAATTGATTGGTTGATTGGTCACAGTGAATGGCGTGATGGGATCACTGTGGCCCTAGTTACCGGTCAGTGACCAAATTAGACCGCTGTCGCTTTCTGGTCACAGTGTGCGTACCGTGTGTTACCGAGTGTGTGTGTGTGTGTGTGTGTGTGTGTGTGTGTCCATTACAGTGTCATCAATAAAGTGTTCAGAGTTAGACCCAATCAGGAAGAATACTAGTTTCCTTATTACTCCCTGGCTGCACCCTACTGATGTGATCCCTTCATCTAGCTGTCCTTTTCTATAGGACAGCCTCCTGGACGGACGGACGGACGGACAGACAGACAGAATAATTAGCCAATAGGAGACAGACAGACAGACAGACAGACAGACAGACAGACAGACAGACAGACAGAATAATTAGCCAATAGGAGGGAGGGAGGGAGGGAGGGAGGGAGACAGACAGACAGACAGACAGACAGACAGACAGACAGACAGACAGACAGACAGACAGACAGACAGACAGACAGACAGACAGACAGACAGACAGACAGACAGACAGACAGACAGAATAGGAATAGGTAGAATAGGTACAACTCAAACATAGAACAGGTAGAACTCATAGTACTAGAACATAATAGGTAGAATGTATAGAACTAAAACATAGAACATGTAGAACTCATAGAACTAGAACATAGAACATGTATAACTCAGAACTAGAACATATAACAGGTATAACTCAGAACTAGAACATATAACTCATAGAACTAAAACATAGAACATGTAGAACTCATAGAACTAGAACATAGAACAGGTAGAACTCATAGAACTAGAACATAGAACAGGTAGAACTCATAGAACAAGTTAAACTCAAACATAGAATAGGTAAAACTCAAACATGTAACAGGTAGAACTAAAACATAGAACAGGTAGAACTCAGAACTAGAACATATAACTCATAGAACTAAAACATAGAACATGTAGAACTCATAGAACTAGAACATAGAACAGGTAGAACTCATAGAACAAGTTAAACTCAAACATAGAACAGGTAAAACTCAAACATGTAACAGGTAGAACTAGAACATAGAACATGTAGAACTCATAGAACTAGAACATAATACGTAGAATGCATAGAACTAAAACATAGAACAGGTAGAACTCATAGTACTAGAACATAATAGGTATACTGTATAGAACTAAAACATAGAACAGGTAGAACTCATAGAACTAGAACATAGAACATGTAGAACTCAGAACTAGAACATATAACTCATAGAACTAAAACATAGAACAGGCAGAATTCATAGAACTAGAACATATAACATGTAGAACTCATAGAACAGGTTAAACTCAAACATAGAATAGGTAAAACTCAAACATGTAACAGGTAGAACTAAAACATAGAACATGTAGAACTCATAGAACTAGAACATAGAACAGGTATAACTCAGAACTAGAACATATAACTCATAGAACTAAAACATAGAACATGTAGAACTCATAGAACTAGAACATAGAACAGGTAGAACTCATAGAACTAGAACATAGAACAGGTAGAACTCATAGAACAAGTTAAACTCAAACATAGAATAGGTAAAACTCAAACATGTAACAGGTAGAACTAAAACATAGAACAGGTAGAACTCAGAACTAGAACATAATAGGTAGAATGTATAGAACTAGAACATAGAACATGTAGAACTCATAGTACTAGAACATAATAGGTAGAATGTATAGAACTAAAACATGGAACAGGTAGAACTCATAGAACTAGAACATATAACATGTAGAACTCAGAACTAGAACATAGAACAGGTAGAACTCATAGAACTAGAACATAGAACATGTAGAACTCAGAACTAGAACATATAACAGGTAGAACTCATAGAACTAAAACACAGAACAGGTAGAACTCATAGAACTAGAACATGTAGAACTCAGAACTAGAACATAGAACAGGTAGAACTCATAGAACTAGAACATAGAACAGGTAGAACTCATAGAACTATAGCATAGAACAGGTAGACATTTATCTCCCGCTGGACAAATGTTGAATACTGAAGTGAGACTGTTGTTGTTTAAACAGGGTTGGTGTCAGAGAGTAGTAATGTCTACATCCCAAATGATACCCTATTGTCCTACGGTGCCTGGTTAAAAGCAGATCACTACATAGGGAGGGGTTGCCGTCATAGTGTTTTATATCATGTTTCCTCGTCTACCATCTGTGTATGTGGAGGGTTGATATCGAGGTGTAATCAATATGACGGTGATCTGCAACCAGCTGTATCTACGCTGGTACACGTTTTCTCCATTGCTAAGACACTTGTTATGAAAAATAGTCCACATGATCTCCATCAGAACAGAATGATTATTTGTAAAACGTGTAGGTCACTTATCATTGCTTTCACCCACCATGCAAATGCTTCGCACATTTTGTTGTTGTTGCAAAACAGTAAACACAACTCCCTACGGAGACTTAAAAAAGTCAGTTTTAGAGTAAATCATGTCAAACAACATGAAAACATTTGGTACTAGGTTATGTATCTCTTCTGCGCATAACGCAAAACGTCTTTGCACAAATGTTGAATCAGCAATCAGTCCTTCTTCATGCATAGAGAGAAGGGCACCTCTGAGTTGCTGTTGGCAAGAATGGGGCAAAGAGCAAAAGGATAAAAGAGAGGTAGAGGAGCCCATAGAGGAAGATCAGCTATCAGATAATATTGTTTACTCGCCTTTTATGTTGCAATAAATCAATAATAATTCTAGTATCAAACCAAATCAAATCAAAGTAGCAACCAAAGTCCCAGACATAAAGAACGGTTAACCAGGTTAGGGTATATCGATAGTTTGTAGTCAGTATTTATTGGGACATTATGTAACGATTTGATTTATTAAACAACGTTTCATTACATAACAAGTTGTATGCTTTGATGGAAGTATTAGATTTTGTGTCGTGTATTTAATGTTTGTTTTTTTAAAGAGTCTTTTAATGCATTTTTGCAAATGAAATGTGTGATTTTGGCCAACGGCGTTTCAGATTGGGACTGTGTGTTAAATGGTTAGAGTGGATTCTGTTTGGACAAATGTAATCAATCAATAGAGAAAACACTGTAATATGACAACAACAACAACACGACATATCGGCCAGATGTTTAAATGTGTGTGTGTGTGTAATGTGTGTGTGTAATGTAGCCTGGCTGTGTCCCCAGCAAATAGGTCTCCTTCCTCCTCTCCGTCTGTTCCCCTGTGTGTGTGTGTGTGTGTGTGTGTGTGTGTGTGTGTGTGTGTGTGTGTGTGTGTGTGTGTGTGTGTGTCTGTAATGTGTGTGTGTATAATGCGTGTGTGTGTGTGTCCAAAACCAGATTCCTTTTAAAACAGTGCAGTTATCACAAGGGCAGTGTTGAGTAAATGACAGCTGAGGATATTAAAGCTAATTACAACAGACAATGTCCAGATGCCTCTGCTTTACTGAACAGGAACCTAATCAGCCATCACACACACACTCACACTGGCTGTGTGGCTGTGTGGCTGTGGGGCTGTGGGGCTGTGGGGCTGTGGGGCTGTGGGGCTGTGGGGCTGTGTGGCTGTGTGGCTGTGGGGCTGTGGGGCTGTGGGGCTGTGTGGCTGTGGGGCTGTGGGGCTGTGGGGCTGTGGGGCTGTGGGGCTGTGTGGCTGTGGGGCTGTGTGGCTGTGGGGCTGTGGGGCTGTGTGGCTGTGGGGCTGTGTGGCTGTGTGGCTGTGGGGCTGTGTGGCTGTGTGGCTGTGGGGCTGTGGGGCTGTGTGGCTGTGTGGCTGTGGGGCTGTGGGGCTGTGGGGCTGTGGGGCTGTGGGGCTGTGGGGCTGTGGGGCTGTGGGGCTGTGGGGCTGTGTGGCTGTGGGGCTGTGGGGCTGTGGGGCTGTGGGGGCTGTGGGGCTGTGGGGCTGTGGGGCTGTGGGGCTGTGTGGCCAGTGCCGGTACTGGGAATCTTGTTAAAGTTGAGGGTCGCATGGATTCCACTCAATATCAGCAGATTCTTGGGAATAATGTTGAAGAATCAGTCACAAAGTTGAAGTTATGCCGGCGCTGGATATTTCAACAAGACAACGACACAAAACACTGCTCAAAATCTACCCGGCCATTTATGCAGAGGAACAAGTACAATGTTCTGGAATGGCCATCCCAGTCCCCAGACCTGAATATCATTGAGAATCTGTGGGATGATTTGAAGTGGGCTGTCCATGCTCGGCAACCATCAAACCTAACTGAACTGGAGATGTTTTGTAAGGAGGAATGGTCCAAAATACCTTCATCCAGAATCCAGACACTCATTAGAGGCTATGGGAAGCGTCTAGAGGCTGTTATTTTAGCAAAAGGAGGCTCTACTCAATATTGATGTGATTTTTTTATTGGGGTGCCCACATTTATGCACCTGTCTAATTTTGTTTTGATGCATATTGCACATTTTCTGTTAATCCAATAAACCTCATTTCACTACTGAAATATTACTGTGTCCATCAGTAATTTGATAGATCAAAATGAAATTCCTGATCCAAACACCCAATTATTTATAAATGGAAATCATGGAAATTGTCAGGGGTGCCCAAACTTCTTCCTACGACTGTATATCCTAAACATAATTCCGTTGCCAAAGCGAGAGTCGCTCATCACCCTCGCTTCCTCCCAACGTGCACTTCATTCCCTAGATAGTACACTCCATTCCCTAGATAGTACACTCCATTCCCTAGGTAGTACACTCCATTCCCTAGATAGTACACTCCATTCCCTAGATAGTACACTCCATTCCCTAGATAGTAAACTCCATTCCCTAGGTAGTACACTCCATTCCCTAGATAGTACACTCCATTCCCTAGATAGTACACTCCATTTCCTAGATAGTACACTCCATTCCCTAGATAGTACAGTCCATCCATTCCCTAGATAGTGCACTCCATTCCCTAGATAGTACACTCCATTCCCTAGATAGTACACTCCATTCCCCGAATAGTACACTCCATTCCCTAGATAGTACACTCCATCCATTCCCTAGATAGTACACTCCATTCCCTAGATAGTACACTCCATTCCCTAGATAGTACACTCCATTCCCTAGACAGTACACTCCATTCATTCCCTAGATAGTACACTCCATTCATTCCCTAGATAGTACACTCCATTCCCTAGACAGTACACTCCATTCATTCCCTAGATAGTACACTCCATTCATTCCCTAGATAGTACACTCCATTCCCTAGATAGTACACTCCATTCCCTAGATAGTACACTCCATTCATTCCCTAGATAGTACACTCCATTCCCTAGACAGTACACTCCATTCCCTAGATAGTACACTCCATTCCCTAGACAGTACACTCCATTCCCTAGATAGTACACTCCATTCCCTAGGTAGTACACTCCATTCCCTAGATAGTACACTCCATTCCCTAGATAGTACACTCCATTCATTCCCTAGATAGTACACTCCATTCCCTAGATAGTACACTCCATTCCCTAGATAGTACACTCCATTCATTCCCTAGATAGTACACTCCATTCCCTAGATAGTACACTCCATTCCCTAGGTAGTACACCCCATTCCCTAGATAGTACACTCCATTCATTCCCTAGATAGAACACTCCATTCCCTAGATAGTACACTATATTCCCTAGATAGTACACTCCATTCATTCCCTAGATAGTACACACCATTCCCTAGATAGTACACTCCATTCCCTAGACAGTACACTCCATTCCCTAGATAGTACACTCCATTCATTCCCTAGATAGTACACTCCATTCCCTAGATAGTACACTCCATTCCCTAGATAGTACACTCCATTCCCTAGGTAGTACACTCCATTCCCTAGACAGTACACTCCATTCCCTAGATAGTACACTCCATTCCCTAGATAGTACACTCCATTCCCTAGATAGTACACTCCATTCCCTAGATAGTACACTCCATTCCCTAGATAGTACACTCCATTCCCTAGGTAGTACACTCCATTCCCTAGACAGTACACTCCATTCCCTAGATAGTACACTCCATTCCCTAGATAGTACACTCCATTCCCTAGATAGTACACTCCATTCCCTAGATAGTACACTCCATTCCCTAGATAGTATACTCCATTCCCTAGACAGTACACTCCATTCCCTAAAAAGTAGAAGAACGACTGTTGTCGTATCCCTATTCCCCTTAGTGTATTACTTTTAGGGTTATAGTCCATCTAGCCTCAGCTCTACGAAGGAGAGAGACTCTCTGCATGAGTGCTGGCAACAACATGACAGATATATGTTTCTGTTGCCCATCTACAAGTCAAAGTGCTAATTGGAACACACACACACACACACACACACACACACACACACACACACACACACACACACACACACACACACACACACACACACACACACACACACACACACACACACACACACACACACACACACACACACACACACACTCGTTGCATGATAGCATGGCTGTGTCCCCAGCAAATAGGTTTCCTTCCTCCTCTCCGTCTGTTCCCCTGTGTGTGTGTGTGTGTGTGTGTGTGTGTGTGTGTGTGTGTGTGTGTGTGTGTGTGTGTGTGTGTGTGTGTGTGTGTGTGTGTGTGTGTGTGTGTGTGTGTGTGTGTGTGTGTGTGTGTGTGTGTGTGTGTGTGTGTGTGTGTGTTCCCTTGGCTCTACCCACAATCCTCAGCATGTGGCAGCTTGAGACTCTCTTTATGTAAAGACCCCAAAACAAATGAAGGGATAACCTCTTCTGACTAACCAACACTCAGCGAGATACAAATTAATATTAAAAGTAGATACTTCTTTAATGGGCTAGGTCCCTTTTTTCTCAATTTCCGCCTGAATGACGTGACCAAAGTTAACTGCCTGTTGCTCAGGCCCTGAAGCTAGGATATGTATATAATTGGTAACATTCGAAATAAAACACTTTGAAGTTTGTAGAAATGTTAATATAGTGTAGGATAATATAACACAATAGATTGGTAGGAGAAAATTCAAAGAAAAAACAACTGGAATCTTTTGAGAGCCCACGCTTTTACAATGGAAAGTATAGGGACATACTGAATTCTAGCTCCCAGGATGCAATTCCCATGGCTTCCACAGGGTGTCAGCAGTCTATGTTCAAGGTTTCAGGCTTGTAACTTCTAAAACGAATAAGACATATCAGTTTTAGTACAGGGACACAGTCTTGGAAATCCGTGTATGCGCACGCCATGAAGACAGAACGCACCTGATAAAATCGGTTTCCTATTGAACATACTTCTTTCCGTATGAAATATTATAGTTTGATTACATTTTATTCTGAGGATTAAATAGAAATGTAGTTTAACTTGTTGAAACAAAGTTTAAGGGTAGATTTTCGGATTCCTTTCTCTGCACGTTGAACGAGTGGATTACTCAAATCGATGGCGTCACCTAAAAACAGACTTTTTGGGATACAAAGAAGAATTTTATCTAACAAAACAACTCTACATGTTATAGCTGGGACCATTTGGATGACAAATCAGAGGAAGATTTTCAAAAAAGTAAGTGAATATTTAATCACTATCTGTGAATTTATGAAACCTGTGCCAGTGGAAACATATTTTGATGTGGGGCACCGACCTCAAACAATCGCATGGCATGCTTTCGCTGTAACAGCTACTGTAAATCGGACAGTGCAGTTAGATTAACAAGAATTTAAGCTTTCAACCGATATAAGACACTTATATGTACCTAAATGTAAAATATCCTACGTTTTTATGATTATTTATTTGAATTGTGCGTCCTTCAGTTTCACCGGAAGTTGTCCCGCCTAGCCCTAAAGAAGTCTCTAACTGAAGTTTGACTTTGACATACGTCCAACTTCGAAGTAAATCTTGAGCAACCTGGTTGTTAATACAGAGTCCATGGACAGTTGGACTCTCTAATCATCAACCTAATCATCTAGCACCACAGTTGTACTGAGCCATATGGAATTGTTTTAATAATAATTTTAATAATTGTTTTAAGAATGTCACACCAAGGATCATTTTGCTATTTGATTTTGAATTTTAATACCCCTTGAAGTAGACAAAATGTAAATAAAAAAATTATTTGATAAAAAAATTGTATTTGGCTTAACTGCTATTAGCCCAAAAGCATTGAACAGATTCATTACATGGAACAACAGATAGCCCCCCCCCCCAAAAAAAACTAACGGAAGTTTATTCAGAACAATCTGTCCTATATCTCGTGGGGCTCCCGAGTGGTGCAGCGGTCTAAGGCACTGCATCTCATTGCTAGAGGAGTCACTACAGACAACTTGGTTCGAATCCAGGCTGTATCATAACCGGCCGTGATTGGGAGTCCCAGAGTGAGGTGTACAATTGGCCCAGCGTCGTCCGGGATTGACCCAGCGTCGTCCGGGTTTGGCCGGTGTAGGCAGTTCAGAATTTGTTCTTAAACTGACTTGCCTTGTTAAATAAAGGTTACAAATCAGATTAAATTGTTGTTGTTCTTTTTAGTTTTTTTTACATGCATTTAACCCCTTTTTTTTGGCACTAAACAGTCTCTATATACACTTCCATACATCTTATCAACTAGTACCAGGGAACGTTCAGAGGAGTCTAGCAAAGTCCTAGAGCAAAACATGAGAGTCTCACCTTTCCACAGAGGGCTCATATTAGTGTGTAACCCAAACTGTTTGTACGCTACAGACAGAAGTTGACCAATGGTGACAGGGTTTAGAGGTATTCATTCAGAGTGGTTAAGGTTAGGGCTATGGTTTTGGAGAAAGCTTTAAAACGAAATAATTTAAAATGACGAGCTATCACCGTCAAGTATTCTCATGGCTTGCTAGAGCATTGTGGACTGCAGTGGGGCAGTGGTCTAAGCAGCTCAGAGCATCAGGGGTTTGAGCTCATTACTAGGCACTTGTTTAAAATGTTGGGGTGAGTAGTGCCAAAGTATTTATCCACCTTCTGGGGACCATTTTAAAACATCCAAAATTACAGTCTATTTCCAGAGATTTTCCTGAAGTGTGTGTATGTATGTGTGTGTGTGTGTGTGTGTGTGTGTGTGTGTGTGTGTGTGTGTGTGTGTGTGTGTGTGTGTGTGTGTGTGTGTGTGTGTGTGTGTGTGTGTGTGTGTGTGTGTGTGTGTGTGTGTGTGTGTGTGTGATAGATTGCTCATGGCTCTCAAGTGAGTGTAGGCTGGATTTTCATTTGTTGCTATTCATAATCTCCCTCTTTCTCCCTCTCCATCTCTCTCTCTCTCTCTCTCTCTCTCTCTCTCTCTCTCGCTCTCCAAACAGAGATCTGCCAGGAGGCTGGAAATAGGTTTGGTAGAGTTGTTCATTTTACCAGCATGCATTCTGTTTATCTCAGTATGGAGACAGGACAAGCTAAACTCCCACGTACGTCACGCACGCACGCACGCACGCACGCACGCACGCACACACTCCATCTCTTTTGCAGGCTTTCCAATAAGACAGTGAGTTCACACTACCTTCCTTCTCAAACTCCCATCTGACACAAACAGAGACGGGAAACAGGAAATTAAAAATAGTGAAAAGACCCAACCATACTAACACCACACTAACACCATACTAACACCATACTAACACCATACTAACACCATACTAAAACTAACACCATACTAACACCATACTAACACCATACTAACACCATACTAACACCATACTAACACCATACTAAAACTAACACCATACTAACACCATACTAACACTAACACCATATTAACACCACACTAACACCATACTAACACCATACTAACACCATACTAACACCATACTAACACCATACTAACACCATACTAACACCATACTAACACCGTACTAACACCATACTAACACTAACACCATACTAACACCATACTAACACCATACTAACACCATACTATCACTAACACCATACTAACACCATACTAACACCATACTAACACCATACTAACACCATACTATCACTAACACCATACTAACACCATACTAACACCATACTAACACCATACTAACACCATACTAACACCGTACTAACACTAACACCACACTAACACCATACTAACACCATACTAACACCATACTAACACCATACTAACACCATACTAACACCATACTAACACCATACTAACACCATACTAACACCATTCTAACACCATACTAACACCATACTAACACCATACTAACACCATACTAACACCATACTAACACCATACTAACACCATTCTAACACCATACTAACACCGTACTAACACTAACACCACACTAACACCATACTAACACCGTACTAACACCATACTAACACCATACTAACACCATACTAACACCATACTAACACCATACTAACACCATACTAACACCATACTAACACCATACTAACACCATACTAACACCATACTAACACCATACTAACACCATACTATCACTAACACCATACTAACACCATACTAACACCATACTAACACTAACACCATACTAACACCATACTAACACCATACTAACACCATACTAACACCGTACTATCACCATACTAACACCATACTAACACCATACTAACACCATACTAACACCATACTAACACTAACACCATACTAACACCATACTAACACCGTACTAACACCGTACTATCACCATACTAACACCATACTAACACCATACTAACACCATACTAACACCATACTAACACCATACTATCACTAACACCATACTAACACCGTACTAACACCATACTAACACTAACACCATACTAACACCATACTAACACCATACTAACACCATACTAACACCATACTAACACCATACTAACACCATACTAACACCATACTAACACCGTACTAACACCGTACTAACACCATACTAACACCATACTAACACCGTACTAACACCATACTAACACCATACTAACACCATACTAACACCATACTAACACCATTCTAACACCATACTAACACCATACTAACACCATACTAACACCATACTAACACTAACACCATACTAACACCATACTAACACCATACTCTCACTAACACCATACTAACACCGTACTAACACCATACTAACACCGTACTAACACCATACTAACACCATACTAACACCATACTAACACCATACTAACACCGTACTAACACCATACTACACCATACTAACACCATACTAACACCATACTACACTAACACCATACTAACACCATACTAACACCATACTAACACCATACTAACACCATACTAACACTAACACCATACTAACACCATACTAACACCATACTAACACCATACTAACACTAACACCATACTAACACCATACTAACCACTAACACCATACTAACACCGTACTAACACCGTACTATCACCATACTAACACCATACTAACACTAACACCATACTAACACCATACTAACACCATACTAACACCATACTAACACCATACTAACACCATACTATCACTAACACCATACTAACACCGTACTATCACCATACTAACACCATACTAACACTAACACCATACTAACACCATACTAACACCATACTAACACCATACTAACACCATACTAACACCATACTAACACCATACTAACACCATACTAACACCGTACTAACACCATACTAACACCATACTAACACCATACTAACACCATACTAACACCATACTAACACCATACTATCACTAACACCATACTAACACCATACTAACACCATACTAACACCATACTAACACCATACTAACACCATACTAACACCATACTATCACTAACACCATACTAACACCATACTAACACCATAACACCATACTAACACCATACTAACACTAACACCATACTAACACTAACACCATACTAACACCATACTAACACTAACACCATACTAACACCATACTAACACTAACACCATACTAACACCATACTAACACCATACTAACACCATACTAACACTAACACCATACTAACACCATACTAACACCATACTAACACCATACTAACACCATACTAACACCATACTAACACCATACTCTCACTAACACCATACTAACACCATACTAACACTAACACCATACTAACACCATACTATCACTAACACCATTCTAACACCATACTAACACCGTACTAACACCATACTAACACCATACTAACACCATACTAACACCATACTAACACCATACTAACACCATACTAACACCATACTAACACCATACTAACACCATACTAATGGTGGAGAGGAGAGATGGAGAAGCTCTATGATGTATTTCCACTGTGACCTGCATGTATCTCCACTGTGACCTGCATGTATCTCCACTGTGACCTGCATGTATCTCCACTGTGACCTGCATTTATCTCCATAGTGACCTGCATGTATCTCCACTGTGACCTGCATGTATCTCCACTGTGACCTGCATGTATCTCCACTGTGACCTGCATGTATCTTCACTGTGGTCTGCATGTATCTCCATAGTGACCTGCATGTATCTCCACTGTGACCTGCATGTATCTCCATAGTGACCTGCATGTATCTCCACTGTGACCTGCATGTATCTCCATAGTGACCTGCATGTATCTCCACTGTGACCTGCATGTATCTCCACTGTGACCTGCATGTATCTCCACTGTGACCTGCATGTATCTCCACTGTGACCTGCATGTATCTCCACTGTGACCTGCATGTATCTCCATAGTGACCTGCATGTATCTCCACTGTGACCTGCATGTATCTCCACTGTGACCTGCATGTATCTCCATAGTGACCTGCATGTATCTCCACTGTGACCTGCATGTATCTCCACTGTGGTCTGCATGTATCTCCACTGTGACCTGCATGTATCTCCACTGTGACCTGCATGTATCTCCATAGTGACCTGCATGTATCTCCACTGTGACCTGCATGTATCTCCACTGTGACCTGCATGTATCTCCATAGTGACCTGCATGTATCTCCACTGTGACCTGCATGTATCTCCATAGTGACCTGCATGTATCTCCACTGTGACCTGCATGTATCTCCATAGTGACCTGCATGTATCTCCACTGTGACCTGCATGTATCTCCATAGTGACCTGCATGTATCTCCACTGTGACCTGCATGTATCTCCACTGTGACCTGCATGTATCTCCATAGTGACCTGCATGTATCTCCATAGTGACCTGCATGTATCTCCATAGTGACCTGCATGTATCTCCACTGTGACCTGCATGTATCTCCATAGTGACCTGCATG
>NC_092109.1:44283702-44298702 GCF_045679555.1 Salvelinus alpinus
CCTGTCCTTTTAACTAATTGTGACAAAGGGACAAAACACCTTCTGGTCTCACAGACATGACTGCCATTACAGTGACAGTCTGGTGATCAACACCAACATTAAACTCTCTTCAGGATTGGTGGGTCTCCCCTTTGGGATGGTTGTGCCATAGGGCTCTGGTCTAAAGTAGTGCACTATGTAGGGAATAGGGTGCCGGGCTAATGCGACTAGCATAAGGTTGTAAGTAACAAGAACATTTCCCAGGACATGTCTGATATTGGCAGAAAGCCTACATTCTTGTTAATCTAACTGCACTGTCCAATTTACAGAAATTGTTGCATGTTGTGTTTATATTTTTTAGTCAGCGTAGATATATAAATTACAGAAGTTTAATATCTTTCGAACCCTAGAACCCTTATACATAAAATATTTTGACGGGCTTGACTTTAAGTCAGACTTTCTTTTTAATACTAAATAGTATATTCTGGGTAGTCTCTGAAATGATAACGATCTGATAATCTTCAATCTATCAACTAAACATCCATAAGATGTATCTACAGGTCCGCTGTATTCATTACATAGGAGGAAATCCACCTGCCCACACCAGACACCTCAATGTCACTCAACTCGCCATCGCCATCGCCATCTTTACAGCAGAGTTAATACAGCTGACAGCACAGACATACACATACATGTTGGATTATGGAAAGGAACCATCATTTAACCTATATCATAAAATGGCACCCTATTCCCTATATAGTGCACTACTTTAGACCAGAGCCCTATGGCACCCTATTCCCTGTATAGTGGACTACTTTTGATCAGAACCCCATAGAGAAAAAGGTGCATTCGGGACACCCTCATATAATATTGGACAAATCCTCCTAAATGCATTAATGGGAAGGTGTCTAGACTCTGCTCTCAGTGCTTTACAATGTGTGCAGGGGCTTCCAACACTGAATAAAGTTAAAATATCTAAATGTCATTTAAGGACCTTTCACCCAAGGTGATGCATTTTGTTAATGCACTACTAATGGAATAAATGTAATGTTAAATTCATATCCACACTCTAGGAAAAATATAATATTAAATTCATACCAAAACGCTAGGAAAAATGTCATGTTAAATTCATATCCACACTCTAGAGAAAATATCATTTTAAATTCATATCCACTCTCTAGAAAAAATATATTATTAAATTCATACCAAAACGCTAGGAAAAATGTCATTTTAAATTCATATCCACTCTCTAGAAAAAATGTAATGTTAAATTCATATCCACACTCTAGGAAAATGTTAAATTGATATACACACTACATAAAAAATATATTACATTCATATCCACACTCTCTGAAAATATAATGTTAAATTTATACCCACACTCTATAAAAAATATGTTAAATTCATACCCACACTCTATAAAAAATATGTTAAATTCATATCCACACTCTAGAACAAATATAACAAAACAAAGTTTTGATTAGAAAGGGAAATGCCTAGCACATTATCATGCAGCTTGAAAAACATGAAAATGAATCATTAATTCTGTCACGCCCTGGCCTTAGTATTCTTTGTTTTCTTTATTATTTTAGTTAGGTCAGGGTGTGACATGGGGTTAGGTTTGTGTTTTTGTATTGTCTTGGGTGGTTTGGAATGTCTAGGGGGATTTGTTAGAGTGGATGGGTTTGTGTTGAGTGGATGTGTCTAGAATAGTCTATGGTTTAGTGTATGTGTCTAGTATAGTCTATGGTTGAGTGTAGGTGTTTAGAAAAGTCTATGGCTGCCTGATTTGGTTCTCAATCAGAGACAGCTGGTCATAGTTGTCTCTGATTGGGAGACATATTTAAGGGAGCCATAGGCTTTAGGTATTTGTGGGTAATTGTCTATGTAGAACGTTTGTAGCCTGTATGTATGTGCACAACGTTATTTAGCTTCACGGTCGTTTTGTTGTTTTGTTAGTTTGTATAGTGTTTTGTGTCGTGTTCATCTTCGTGGTGTTATTAAAAGAAGATGGCTTATTTTCCAAATGCTGCGTTTTGGTCCGTCTCTCAACCACACGATCGTGACAAATTCCTTATTTGTTATCATGAGGTAATCACTGATTAGCAGAGTACCAAAAACAACACCCAGAAATAATTACCATAATTATGCAATGAAATCCATATGTTGGCTGTAAGTGGTTCTGGATAAGAGCATCTGCTAAAATAATCAACATGTAAATGTAGAATGTAACGTCATTTATTGACAATCCATTATAGTTGGACAAGTTGGAAACACTAAAAGCTCTATTCAGTCTGCAAATATGACTGTTATTTATTTCACTGTTCTGTTCCACTAGACCCCAGCAGGGCTGTATCCCAACAGGCATCTGGTTCCATTTGTAGTTCACTGTTCTGTTCCACTAGACCCCAGCAGGGCTGTATCCCAACAGGCATCTGGTTCCATTTGTAGTTCACTGTTCTGTTCCACTAGACCCCAGCAGGGCTGTATCCCAACAGGCATCTGGTTCCATTTGTAGTTCACTGTTCTGTTCCACTAGACCCCAGCAGGGCTGTATCCCATCAGGCATCTGGTTCCATTTGTAGTTCACTGTTCTGTTCCACTAGACCCCAGCAGGGCTGTATCCCAACAGGCATCTGGTTCCATTTGTAGTTCACTGTTCTGTTCCACTAGACCCCAGCAGGGCTGTATCCCAACAGGCATCTGGTTCCATTTGTAGTTCACTGTTCTGTTCCACTAGACCCCAGCAGGGCTGTATCCCAACAGGCATCTGGTTCCATTTGTAGTTCACTGTTCTGTTCCACTAGACCCCAGCAGGGCTGTATCCCATCAGGCATCTGGTTCCATTTGTAGTTCACTGTTCTCTTCCACTAGACCCCAGCAGGGCAGTATCCCAACAGGCATCTGGTTCCATTTGTAGTTCACTGTTCTGTTCCACTAGACCCCAGCAGGGCTGTATCCCAACAGGCATCTGGTTCCATTTGTAGTTCACTGTTCTGTTCCACTAGACCCCAGCAGGGCTGTATCCCATCAGGCATCTGGTTCCATTTGTAGTTCACTGTTCTCTTCCACTAGACCCCAGCAGGGCTGTATCCCAACAGGCATCTGGTTCCATTTGTAGTTCACTGTTCTGTTCCACTAGACCCCAGCAGGGCTGTATCCCAACAGGCATCTGGTTCCATTTGTAGTTCACTGTTCTGTTCCACTAGACCCCAGCAGGGCTGTATCCCATCAGGCATCTGGTTCCATTTGTAGTTCACTGTTCTCTTCCACTAGACCCCAGCAGGGCAGTATCCCAACAGGCATCTGGTTCCATTTGTAGTTCACTGTTCTGTTCCACTAGACCCCAGCAGGGCTGTATCCCAACAGGCATCTGGTTCCATTTGTAGTTCACTGTTCTGTTCCACTAGACCCCAGCAGGGCTGTATCCCATCAGGCATCTGGTTCCATTTGTAGTTCACTGTTCTCTTCCACTAGACCCCAGCAGGGCTGTATCCCAACAGGCATCTGGTTCCATTTGTAGTTCACTGTTCTGTTCCACTAGACCCCAGCAGGGCTGTATCCCAACAGGCATCTGGTTCCATTTGTAGTTCACTGTTCTGTTCCACTAGACCCCAGCAGGGCTGTATCCCAACAGGCATCTGGTTCCATTTGTAGTTCACTGTTCTGTTCCACTAGACCCCAGCAGGGCTGTATCCCATCAGGCATCTGGTTCCATTTGTAGTTCACTGTTCTGTTCCACTAGACCCCAGCAGGGCTGTATCCCAACAGGCATCTGGTTCCATTTGTAGTTCACTGTTCTGTTCCACTAGACCCCAGCAGGGCAGTATCCCATCAGGCATCTGGTTCCATTTGTAGTTCACTGTTCTGTTCCACTAGACCCCAGCAGGGCTGTATCCCATCAGGCATCTGGTTCCATTTGTAGTTCACTGTTCTGTTCCACTAGACCCCAGCAGGGCGGTATCCCAACAGGCATCTGGTTCCATTTGTAGTTCACTGTTCTGTTCCACTAGACCCCAGCAGTGCAATAAGATCTGGTCATTGTATAAAACTACAAAAAGGTGCCATCTGGGAAGTACACTTAATGTTATTCAATCATTGGATCTAGTCCAGCGATTCCACAAATTGGAGTCGCGGGATAATTAAAAAAATCCCTCCAAAATTATAATAATTAAATAAATAAATAAATCTAAATAAATAATTATATATATATAAATATATATTTATTTAATTATTATAATTTGGGGGGGATTTTTTTAATTATCCCGTGATAATATATTCTATATATATACCATATATATATACTATATATAAAGTGTTTGTATCTCAAAATCATTGTAATGTGGTTAACTGTAAAAATCCAAATGAAAATGCCTAAAATCTAAAAGATAAAATTCAACCAGAGATCCCTTAGTACATTGTGGGAAAAGGCAACACTTGACCTTTGCGCTTGAATCGGAATAATTTCAAGTGCAACAGTCAAGAGGGGCCTTTCGAGCTGTCATGTGACCCGAATGCTGCAGACAACGCATTCACGGGTCGCTACGAAGGAGTTCTGGTTCCTGGCTCAAAATGAACACCCCGTCGTCTCCCTCAGAACATTAAAACTCAGGGTACCCGTCGCCAGCTCATACCTGTGTGAAGCCAGGTTCAGCGGTGTTCAGGTCTACATTAAAACCAAAATGTCCATCCAGGTTGGATACGACAGCAGAGATGAGGTGCACACTTCTGACCACGCCCCCTGACTCTGAGAAGCTCAGACGCGACATGCATCAAGCCACACCCATCTCATTAGTGCTGGTGAGGTAAAAGACATTATGTCAGACTCATTTGCAATTGACTGTCATAGCCCCACATTAATTGTTTTAAAAACATTGGCTGTTAGACTCTTAAAGAATTAAGACTTTGGGGGAGGGGTGGGGGATGCTAAGTTGACATATGGAATTGTTATAAGATTGTCATATTATGAATCATTTAGCTATTTGATTTTGTATTTTATGACCACTTTACATATATCAAAAAACAATATAGATTTTGGCCTTCACTACTATAGCCTATAGAAACACATAAATGGCAAAAAAGCATAGTAAAAAAATAAATCACAAAGGAATAAGGTTCTGAAGTGTCTGTCCTAAATCTAGGAGATCAAACCAAATCAAAGTGTATTTGTCATGTGCGCCGAATACAACCGCACAGTGAAATTGTACAACTGTACTTCAAATCTATGATACTCCCCCACTTAACATACTGCTTGACTAGTTGGGCCCAAGCTTGCTGTACAACATTAAAACCCATTCAGTCCATCTACAAACAGGCTCTCAACGTGCTTGATAGGAAGCCCAATAGCCATCATCACTGTTACATCCTCAGAAAGCATGAGCTCCTGAGTTGGGAAAATCTTGTGCAATACACCGACGCATGTCTTGTATTCAAGATCCTAAATGGCCTGGCTCCCCCTCCACTCAGTATTTTTGTTAAACAGAAAACCCAAACATATGGCAGCAGATCCACAAGGTCTGCCATGACAGGTGACTGTATAGTTCCCTTAAGGAAAAGCACCTTTAGTAAATCCGCTTTCTCTGTGAGAGCTTCCCATGTCTGGAATACACTGCCATCAGACACACATAACTGCACCACCTATCACACTTTCACAAAATGCTTGAAGACATGGCTAAAGGTCAATCAGATTTGTGAACATGGTCCCTAGCTGTGTGTTGCCGCTTTCCATGTCTGTTGTCTGTAGCTTGTGAGGTGTGGAAACACTTTGTTGCTTTTATGAATTTTGTCTTGCTGCTTTTTGTTCTATGTTGCTCTGTCTGTATGCTATGTCTTGCTTGTTCTATGTTGCTCTGTCTGTATGCTATGTCTTGCTTGTTCTATGTTGCTCTGTCTGTATGCTACATCTTGCTTGTTCTATGTTGCTCTGTCTGTATGCTACATCTTGCTTGTTCTATGTTGCTCTGTCTGTATGCTATGTCTTGCTTGTTCTATGTTGCTCTGTCTGTATGCTACATCTTGCTTGTTCTATGTTGCTCTGTCTGTATGCTACGTCTTGCTTGTCCTATGTTGCTATGTCTTGCTTGTTCTATGTTGGTATTGCCTATATTGTAATTGTTTTTAATAACCTGCCCAGGGACTGCGGTTGAAAATTAGCCGGCTGGCTAAAACCGGCACTTTTACTGAAACGTTGATTAATGTGCACTGTCCCTGTAAAAATAAAAATAAACTCAAAACTCAAATGCTCATTAAAGCTCTTTTTTACACATATTTAACCCTTTTTTGGGGGTAGAAACAGAACTACCTTCATACTACAATATATTTTTAAACCAGTACTGGTTACCTTCAGACGGGTCCCGTGACATTTGCTTCTGTTACTGCTACTACTACTACTACTACTGCCGTTACTGTTACTACTACAACTGTTACTGCTACTACTGTTACTACTACTGTTACTACTACTGCTGTTACTACTGTTACTACTACAACTGTTACTGCTACTACTGTTACTACTACTACTACTGTTACTACTACTGCTGTTACTACTGTTACTACAACTGTTACTGCTACTACTGTTACTACTACTACTACTGTTACTACTACTACTACTACTACTACTACTACTACTGTTACTACTACTACTGTTACTACTGTTACTACTACTACTGTTACTACTACTACTACTGTTACTACTGTTACTACTACTACTGTTACTACTACTGTTACTACTACTACTGTTACTGCTACTACTGTTACTACTACTACTACTGTTACTACTACTACTACTGCTACTACTACAACTACTGTTACTACTACTGCTACTACTACAACTACTGTTACTACTACTGCTACTGTTACTACTACTACTGTTACTACTGTTACTACTGTTACTACTACTGTTACTACTGTTACTACTGCTACTACTGTTACTACTACTGCTGTTACTACTGTTACTACTACTGTTACTACTACTACTGTTACTACTGTTACTGTTACTACTACTGTTACTACTACTACTACTACTACTGTTACTACTACTACTGTTACTACTGTTACTACTGTTACTACTACTGTTACTACTACTACTGTTACTGCTACTGTTACTGCTACTACTGTTACTACTGTTACTACTGTTACTGTTACTACTACTGTTACTACTGTTACTGTTACTACTACTGTTACTACTACTACTACTACTACTACTACTACTACTACTACTGTTACTGCTGCTGCTACTGCTACTGTTAATGTCAATGTTGTGAACAGAGTGCCAAATGGTGGCGAAGGGGTTGTGCTATGGGCAGGCATAAACTATGGACAACGAACACAATTGCATTTTATCAATGGATCAATTTGAATACAGTGACGAGATCCTGAGGCCCGTTGTCGTGCCATTCATCCTCCTCCATCACCTCATGTTTCAGCATGATAATGCACGGCCCCATGTCACAAGGATCTGTACACAATTCCTGAAAGCTGACAATGTCTCAGTTCTTCCATGGCCTGCATACTCACCAGACATGTCACCCATTGAGCATGTTTGGGATGCTCTGGATCGACATGTACGACAGCGTGTTCCAGATTCCGCCAATTTCCAGCAACTTCACATAGTCATTGAAGAGGAGTGGGACAACATTCAACAGCCTGATCAACTCTATGTGAAGGAGATGTCTCGTGCTGCATGAGGCAAATGTTGGTCACACCAGATACTGACTGGTTTTCTGATCCACACCCCTACTTTTTTTTTTTGAAGGTAACAGTGACCAACAGATGCATATCTGTATTCCCAGTCATGTGAAATCCACAGATTAGAACCTAATGAATTTATTTCAATTGACTGATTTCTGTAACACAGTAAAATCTTTGAAATTGTTGCATGATGTGTTCATATGTTTGTAATGTACGTATAAATATATATATATATATACATATATAGGTAGATGTAATTTGCGTCAACTGACAGAATAACACAACCAGAGAATAAATACTAACTCATGTTTACTTTGCCAGCGTTGCTTATTCCACATATATTATTATTATTATATATTACATATATTACATATATTATTACATACATATATTACTTATTACTCTTCATGAACATGAAACCATTTCTGATGGCTGTTTTCTTTCCTTTTGTTTCTTTGTTCTCTGTGTTGTTCTGCGTTCCCCCTTCTCCCCTCTCTCCTGCGCGCGCGCGTGTGTGTGTGTGTGTGTGTGTGTGTGTGTGTGTGTGTGTGTGTGTGTGTGTGTGTGTGTGTGTGTGTGTGTGTGTGTGTGTGTGTGTGTGTGTGTGTGGATGAGTTGGGAAAACAGAGAGATACCTGGGGGTATTCTCCTTTAAAGGAATCAATTTGTACACAGTGTTCAGCTCCTCTCTTCTCTTCTCCCCATCACAGACTGCTACCCTGCCTTCATATACATATCTACCTCAAATACCTTATTATTATCTATCCTGATGCCTAGTCACTTTACCCTGCCTTCATGTACATATCTACCTCAAATACCTTATTATTATCTATCCTGGTGTCTAGTCACTCTACCCTGCCTTCATGTACATATCTACCTCAAATACCTTATTAGTATATATCCTGATGCCTAGTCACTTTACCCTGCCTTCATGTACATATCTACCTCTAATACCTTATTATTATCTATCCTGATGCCTAGTCACTTTACCCTGCCTTCATGTACATATCTACCTCAAATACCTTATTATTATCTATCCTGATATCTAGTCACTTTACCCTGCCTTCATGTACATATCTACCTCCAATACCTTATTATTATCTATCCTGATGTCTAGTCACTTTACACTGCCTTCATGTACATATCTACCTCAAATACCTTATTATTATCTATCCTGATGTCTAGTCACTTTACCCTGCCTTCATGTACATATCTACCTCCAATACCTTATTATTATCTATCCTGGTGCCTAGTCACTTTACCCTGCCTTCATGTACATATCTACCTCAAATACCTTATTATTATCTATCCTGATTCCTAGTCATTTTACCCTGCCTTCATGTACATATCTACCTCAAATACCTTATTATTATCTATCCTGATGCCTAGTCACTTTACCCTGCCTTCATGTACATATCTACCTCAAATACCTTATTATTATCTGTCCTGATTCCTAGGCAATTTATGTCTTTAGTTCAGCCCAGTGTCTTTCAAATGACTAAATACTAGTACTTTAAATACATTAAATACATTTCGAATACATGTAATAGAAACACTGCCCATGTGTGTGTGTGTGTGTGTGTGTGTGTGTGTGTGTGGACTTCACATTAAGGTTTCATGGCCCCTGGCTCCTGTCCTCTGGCAAGCAAGGGCTGGCATGCTATCAGGCTAGTACACACACACACACACACACACACACACACACACACACACACACACACACACACACACACACACACACACACACACACACACACACACACACACACACACACACTCTCCATTGCTAGTGGTCCTCCAATTTCTAGTGGTTTATGATTACTGTCATTTCCTCCTTACACAGTGGCAGGTTCTGTCTGCAATGAGGATTCGGGCTTTAGGTTATTTTCCAAAAGAGTAAAAACTGTGTTTCTGTGTCCCTGTTTTACTGTTGTAGTCATGTGGTAAGAAGTGAGATTCTGAAAGCTTTAAGATAGTTGTTGCTGACAGAATTCATTAGAATTTAAAGGGAAACACATGTTTACATTGACAAAGCAAGTGGAATAAATAAATAATTATAAATATAAATATATAATATATATATATAAATAATAAATAAAATTGATAAGAAATACATTCAAAAACGTATTAGAAATAAACAGTAAACAAAAATATATATAAAATAGCATGATGTTGCCACCACAATGCTTCACTGTAGGAATGCTGCCAGGTTTCCTCCAGAAGTGACACTTGGCATTCAGGCCAAAGAGTTCAATCTTGGTTTCATCAGACCAGAGAATCTTGTTCCTCATGGTCTGAGAGTCTTTAGGTACCTTTTGCCAAACTTCAAGCGGGCTGTCATTTGCATTTTACTGAGGAGTGTCTTCCGTCTTGCCACTCTACCATAAAGGCCTGATTGGTGGAGTGTTGCAGAGATGGTTGTCCTTCTGGAAGGTTCTCCCATCTCCACAGAGGAACTCTGGAGTTCTGTCAGAGTGACCATCGGGTTCTTGGTCACCTCCCTGACCCAGGCCCTTCTCCACCGATTGCTCAGTTTGGCCGGGCGGCCAGCTCTAGGAAGAGTCTTGGTGGTTCCAAACTTCGTCCATTTAAGAATGATGGAGGCCACTGTGTTCTCGGGGATCTTCAATGCTGCATAAATGTTTTGGTACCCTTCCCCAGATCTGTGCCTCGACACAATCCTGTCTCGGAGCTGTACAGACAATTCCTTCGACCTCATGGCTTGGTTTTTGCTCTGACATGCACTGTCAACTGTGGGACATTATAAAGACAGGTGTGCCTTTCCAAATCAAATCAAATTGTATTAGTCACATGCACAAAATACAACAGGTGTAGTAGACCTTACAGTGAAATGCTTACTTACGAGCCCCTAACCGACAATGCAGTTTAAAAAAAATACGGATAAGAATAAGAGATAAAAGTAACAAGTAATTAAAGAGCAGCAGTAATAAATAACAATATATACAAGGTGGTGCCAGTACAGAGTCAATGTGCAGGGGCACCGGTTAGTTGAGGTAGTATGTACATGTAGGTAGAGTTAATTAAAGTGACTATGCATAGATGACAACAGGGAGTGGCAGTGGTGTGGAGAGGGTGAGGGGGAAATGCGAATAGTCTGGGTAGACATTTGACTAGATGTTCAGGAGTCTTATGGCTTGGGGGTAGAAGCTGTTTAGAAGCCTCTTGGACCTAGACTTGGTGCTCTGGTACTGCTTGCCGTGTGGTAGCAGGGAGAACAGTCTATTACTAGGGTGGCTGGAGTCGTTGACAATTTTAAGAGCCTTCCTCTGACACCGCCTGGTATAGAGGTCCTGGATGGCAGGAATCTTGGCCCCAGTGATGTACTGGGCTGTTCGCACTACCCTCTGTAGTGCCTTGCGGTCGGAGGCCAAGCAGTTGCCATACCAAGCAGTAATACAACTAGTCAGGATGCTCTCGATGGTGCAGCTGTAGAACCTTTTGAGGATCTAAGGACCCATGCCAAATCTTTTCAGTCTCCTGAGGGGGAATAGGTTTTGTCGTGCCCTCTTCACGACTGTCATGGTGTGCTTGGATCATGATAGTTTGTTGGTGATGTGGACACCAAGGAACTTGAAGCTCTCAACCTGCTCCACTGCAGCCCCGTCGATGAGAATGGGGGCATGCTCGGTCCTCCTTTTCCTGTAGTCCACAATCATCTCTTTTGTCTTGATCACGTTGAGGGAGAGGTTGTTGTCCTGGCACCACATGGCCAGGTCTCTGACCTCCTCCCTATAGGCTGTCTCGTTGTTGTCGGTGATCAGGCCTACCACTGTTGTGTATTCAGCAAATTTAATGATGGTGTTGGAGTCGTGCCTGGCCGTGTAGTCATTAGTGAACAGGGAGTACAGGAGGGGGCTGAGCACGCACCCCTGATGGACCCCTGCATTGAGGATCAGCATGGCGGATGTGTTGTTACCCACCCTTACCACCTGGGGGGCGGCCCGTCAGGAAGTCCAGAATCCAGTTGCAGAGGGAGGTGTTTAGTCCCAGGGTCCTTAGATTAGTGATGAGCTTTGAGGGCACTATGGTGTTGAACGCTGAGCTGTGGTCAATGAATAGCATTCTCACATAGGTGTTCCTTTTGTCCAGGTGGGAAAGGGCGGTGTGGAGTGCAATAGAGATTGTCTCATCTGTGGATCTGTTGGGGCGGTATGCAAATTGGAGTGGGTCTAGGGTTTCTGAGATGATGTTGTTGATGTGAGCCATGACCAGCCTATCAAAGCAGGTTATGGCTACAGACGTCCAATCAATTTCATCTACCACAGGTGGACTCCAATCAAGTTGTAGAAACATTTCAAGGATGACCAATGGAAACAGGATGCACCTGAGCTCAATTTTGAGTCTCATAGCAAAGGGTCTGAATACTTATGTAAATAAGGTATTTCTATTTTTCATTAATTGGCAAACATTTCTAAAAGCCTGTTTTCGAATTGTCATTATGGGGATTTTTTTTGTAGATTGCTGAGGATAATTTTTTATTTAATCCATTTAAGAATAATGTTGTAACTTAACAAAATGTGCAAAAAGTGTAAGGGTCTGAATACTTCCCGAAGGCACTGTATTGAAACTCTCTGTCTCTCTCTCTCTCTCTCTCTCTCTCTCTCTCAATTTAATCAATTTAAAGGGCTTTATTGGCATGGGAACATACGTTTACATTGCCAAACCAAATGGAATAGACAATAAACAAAAGTGAAATAAACAAGGGAAACAATAGTAAACATTACATAAAAAAGCTTTAAAAGAATAAAGTCATTTCAGTCTAATATTATTGGCTATGTACAGTGTTGTTAAAATGTGCAAATAGTTGAAGTAGGAAAGGGAAAATAAAAAATATAATAAACAGATAAATATAGGTTGTATTTACAATGTTGTTTGTGCTCCACTGGTCGCCCTTTTGTTGTGGCAACGTGCTGTGCCGGCACACCGTGACATTTCACCTAACAGCTATGGGAGTTTATCAATGTTTGATTTGTTTTCAAAGTCTTTGTAGGTCTGTGTAATCTGAGGGAAATATATGTCTCTAATATGGTAATACGTTTGGCATGAGGTTAGGAATTCCAGCTCAGTTTCCACCTCATTTTGTGGGCAGTGAGCACATAGCCTGTCTTCTCTTGAGAGCCAGGTCTGCCTACGGCGGCCTTTCTCAATAGCAAGGCTATGCTCACTGAGTCTGTACATAGTCAAGCATTTTCTTAATTTGGGGTCAGTCACAGTGGTCAGGTGTTCTGCCACTGTGTAGTCTCTGTTTAATGCCAGATAGCACTCTAGTTTACTCAGTTTTTTTGTTAATTCTTTCACACATGTTAAGTAATAATTTTTTTGTTTTCTCCTGATTTGGTCTGTTTGTGTTTGTGAACAGAGCTCCAGAACCAGCTGGCTGACACTATACCCAAACCGGATTGTGTTCCCCCCCCACTCCAAACGCGATCACGACACTCAGGTTGAAAGCTGCTAGCTAATTTGTCCTATTTAGGTAGCTTGCTGTTGCTAGCTAATTTGTCCTATTTAGGTAGCTTGCTGTGGCTAGCTAATTTGTCCTATTTAGGTAGCTTGCTGTGGCTAGCTAATTTGTCCTATTTAGGTAGCTTGCTGTTGCTAGCTAATTTGTCCTATTTAGGTAGCTTGCTGTTGCTAGCTAATTTATCCTATTTAGGTAGCTTGCTGTTGCTAGCTAATTTGTCCTATTTAGGTAGCTTGCTGTTACTAGCTAATTTGTCCTATTTAGGTAGCTTGCTGTTGCTAGCTAATTTGTCCTATTTAGGTAGCTTGCTGTTGCTAGCTAATTTGTCCTATTTAGGTAGCTTGCTGTTGCTAGCTAATTTGTCCTATTTAGCTAGCTTGCTGTTGCTAGATAATTTGTCCTATTTAGCTAGCTTGCCGTGGCTAGCTAATTTGTCCTATTTAGGTAGCTTGCTGTTGCTAGCTAATTTGTCCTGGGATATAAACTTTGAGTTATTATTTTACCTGAAATGCACAAGGTCCTCTACTCCGACAATTTAATCCACACATAAAACGGTCAACCGAATCGTTTCTAGTCATCTCTCCTCCTTCCAGGCTTTTTCTTCTTTGGACATTACGAATGGCATCTAACATTTACAGGTGAGTTACCACCTCCGTTCATTTAGTCCTATTTCTGCTCTGCATTATTTAGGGGGTTTTACATTGTACACAAAGTATTTTTTTTGCAGAGTCTCAATTTGTTTTTTGTCTCATTTTGTGAATTATTGGTTGTTGAGTGGACCCCAGACCTCACAACCATAAAGGGCAATGGGTTAAATAACGGATTTAAGTGTTTTTAGCCAGATCCTAATTGGGATGTCGAGTTCTATGTTATTTTTGATGGCACAGAAGGCCCTTCTAGCCTTGTCTCTCAGATCCTTCACAGCCTTGTGTTGATGTTTAGGTAGAGGTAGGTATAATTATTTGTGTGCTCTAGGGCAACAGTGTCTAGATAGAATTTGCATTTGTTGTCTTGGCTATTAGACATTTGTTTGGAACACCATTATTTTGGTCTTACTGAGATTTAGTGTCAGGGCCCAGGTTTGACAGAATCTGTGCAGAAGATCTAGGTGCTGCTGTAGGCCCTCCTTGGTTGGGGACAGAAGCATCAGATCATCAGCAAACAGTTTCCCAGTTTCCCAGTCTCTCTCTCTCTCTCTCTCTCTCTCTCTCTCTCTCTCTCTCTCTCTCTCTCTCTCTCTCTCTCTCTCTCTCTCTCTCTCTCTCTCTCTCTCTCTCTCTCTCTCTCTCTCTCTCTCTCGACCTGTGCGTGCTAGCAATGATTGTACCAGAACAGTGATGCTTCAGAAATGAAGGAGAGAGATAACTGAACCTACAAATATTGACACAGTACTACCATCACTGAGCTCAAATACACACAGTACTACCATCACTGAGCTCAAATACACACAGTACTACCATCACTGAGCTCAAATACACACAGTACTACATCACTGAGCTCAAATACACACAGTACTACATCACTGAGTTAAAATACACACAGTACTACATCACTGAGCTCAAATACACACAGTACTACCATCACTGAGCTCAAATACACACAGTACTAGCATCACTGAGCTCAAATACACAGAGTACTACCATCACTGAGCTCAAATACACACAGTACTACCATCACTGAGCTAAAATACACACAGTACTACCATCACTGAGCTAAAATACACACAGTACTACCATCACTGAGCTCAAATACACACAGTACTACCATCACTGAGCTCAAATACACACAGTACTACCATCACTGAGCTCAAATACACACAGTACTACCATCACTGAGCTCAAATACACACAGTA
>NC_092109.1:44303702-44326202 GCF_045679555.1 Salvelinus alpinus
GCGTCAGGCTTCAGGTCAGAGCGGCACGCTTCGGGTCAGAGCGTCACGCTTCGGGTCAGAGCGTCAGGCTTCAGGTCAGAGCGGCACGCTTCGGGTCAGAGCGTCACGCTTCGGGTCAGAGCGTCAGGCTTCGGGTCAGAGCGTCAGGCTTCGGGTCAGAGCGGCACGCTTCGGGTCAGAGCGTCACGCTTCGGGTCAGAGCTTCAGGCTTCGGGTCAGAGCGACACGCTTCGGGTCAGAGCGGTACGCTTCGGGACAGAGCGTCAGGCTTCGGGTCAGAGCGTCAGGCTTCAGGTCAGAGCGACACGCTTCGGGTCAGAGCGACACGCTTCGGGTCAGAGCGGTACGCTTCGGGTCAGAGCGTCAGGCTTCGGGTCAGAGCGTCAGGCTTCGGGTCAGAGAGTCAGGCTTCGGGTCAGAGCGACACGCTTCGGGTCAGAGCGACACGCTTCGGGTCAGAGCGTCATGCTTCGGGTCAGAGCGTCAGGCTTCGGGTCAGAGCGTCAGGCTTCGGGTCAGAGCGTCAGGCTTCGGGTCAGAGCGGTACGCTTCGGGACAGAGCGTCAGGCTTCGGGTCAGAGCGTCAGGCTTCGGGTCAGAGCGACACGCTTCGGGTCAGAGCGACACGCTTCGGGTCAGAGCGGTACGCTTCGGGTCAGAGCGTCAGGCTTCGGGTCAGAGCGTCAGGCTTCGGGTCAGAGCGACAGGCTTCGGGTCAGAGCGTCAGGCTTCGGGTCAGAGCGTCAGGCTTCGGGTCAGAGCGACACGCTTCGGGTCAGAGCGACACGCTTCGGGTCAGAGCGTCAGGCTTCGGGTCAGAGCGTCAGGCTTCGGGTCAGAGCGTCAGGCTTCGGGTCAGAGCGTCAGGCTTCGGGTCAGAGCGGTACGCTTCGGGTCAGAGCGGTACGCTTCGGGTCAGAGCGGTACGCTTCGGGTCAGAGCGTCAGGCTTCGGGTCAGAGCGACAGGCTTCGGGTCAGAGCGTCAGGCTTCGGGTCAGAGAGACGCGCTTCGGGTCAGAGCAACAGGCTTCGGGTCAGAGCGACACGCTTCGGGTCAGAGCGACACGCTTCGGGTCAGAGCGTCAGGCTTCGGGTCAGAGAGACGCGCTTCGGGTCAGAGCGTCAAGCTTCGGGTCAGAGCGACACGCTTTGGGTCAGAGCGTCAGGCTTCGGGTCAGACAGACGCGCTTCGTGTCAGAGCGTCAGGCTTCGGGTCAGAGCGACACGCTTCGGGTCAGAGCGTCAGGCTTCGGGTCAGAGCGACACGCTTCGGGTCAGAGCGACACGCTTCGGGTCAGAGCGTCAGGCTTCGGGTCAGAGCGTCAGGCTTCGGGTCAGAGCGTCAGGCTTCGGGTCAGAGCGTCAGGCTTCGGGTCAGAGCGGTACGCTTCGGGACAGAGCGTCAGGCTTCGGGTCAGAGCGACACGCTTCGGGTCAGAGCGACACGCTTCGGGTCAGAGCGTCAGGCTTCGGGGCAGAGCGTCAGGCTTCGGGTCAGAGAGACGTGCTTCGGGTCAGAGCGTCAGGCTTCGGGTCAGAGCGACACGCTTCGGGTCAGAGCGTCAGGCTTCGGGGCAGAGCGTCAGGCTTCGGGTCAGAGAGACGAGCTTCGGGTCAGAGCGACAGGCTTCGGGTCAGAGCGTCAGGCTTCGGGTCAGAGCGACGCGCTTCGGGTCAGAGCGTCAGGCTTCGGGTCAGAGCGTCAGGCTTCGGGTCAGAGCGACGCGCTTCGGGTCAGAGCGTCAGGCTTCGGGTCAGAGCGACACGCTTCGGGTCAGAGCGACACGCTTCGGGTCAGAGCGTCAGGCTTCGGGTCAGAGCGGTACGCTTCGGGTCAGAGCGACACGCTTCGGGTCAGAGCGACACGCTTCGGGTCAGAGAGACGCGCTTCGGGTCAGAGCGACACGCTTCGGGTCAGAGCGTCAGGCTTCGGGGCAGAGCGTCAGGCTTCGGGTCAGAGCGACACGATTCGGGTCAGAGCGTCAGGCTTCGGGTCAGAGCGGTACGCTTCGGGTCAGAGCGGTACGCTTCGGGTCAGAGCGGTACGCTTCGGGTCAGAGCGACAGGCTTCGGGTCAGAGCGGCACGCTTCGGGTCAGAGCGTCAGGCTTCGGGTCAGAGCGGCACGCTTCGGGTCAGATCGTCAGGCTTCGGGTCAGAGCGTCAGGCTTCGGGTCAGAGCGTCAGGCTTCGGGTCAGAGCGACGCGCTTCGGGTCAGAGCGTCAGGCTTCGGGTCAGAGCGTCAGGCTTCGGGTCAGAGCGTCAGGCTTCGGGTCAGAGCGACGCGCTTCGGGTCAGAGCGTCAGGCTTCGGGTCAGAGCGACACGCTTCGGGTCAGAGCGACACGCTTCGGGTCAGAGCGTCAGGCTTCGGGTCAGAGCGGTACGCTTCGGGTCAGAGCGGTACGCTTCGGGTCAGAGCGGCACGCTTCGGGTCAGAGCGTCAGGCTTCGGGTCAGAGCGTCAGGCTTCGGGTCAGAGCGGTACGCTTCGGGTCAGAGCGACACGCTTCGGGTCAGAGCGACACGCTTCGGGTCAGAGCGTCAGGCTTCGGGTCAGAGCGACACGCTTCGGGTCAGAGCGACACGCTTCGGGTCAGAGCGACACGCTTCGGGTCAGAGCGTCAGGCTTCGGGTCAGAGCGACACGCTTCGGGTCAGAGCGTCAGGCTTCGGGTCAGAGAGACGCGCTTCGGGTCAGAGCGTCAAGCTTCGGGTCAGAGCGACACGCTTCGGGTCAGAGCGTCAGGCTTCGGGTCAGAGCGACACGCTTCGTGTCAGAGCGTCAGGCTTCGGGTCAGAGCGACACGCTTCGGGTCAGAGCGTCAGGCTTCGGGTCAGAGCGTCAGGCTTCGGGTCAGAGAGACGCGCTTCGGGTCAGAGCGACACGCTTCGGGTCAGAGCGTCAGGCTTCGGGGCAGAGCGTCAGGCTTCGGGTCAGAGCGACACGCTTCGGGTCAGAGCGTCAGGCTTCGGGGCAGAGCGTCATGCTTCGGGTCAGAGAGACGCGCTTCGTGTCAGAGCGTCAGGCTTCGGGGCAGAGCGTCAGGCTTCGGGTCAGAGCGACACGCTTCGGGTCAGAGCGACAGGCTTCGGGTCAGAGCGGCACGCTTCGGGTCAGAGCGTCAGGCTTCGGGTCAGAGCGACACGCTTCGGGTCAGAGCGACACGCTTCGGGTCAGAGCGTCACGCTTCGGGTCAGAGCGTCAGGCTTCGGGTCAGAGCGACGCGCTTCGGGTCAGAGCGTCAGGCTTCGGGTCAGAGCGTCAGGCTTCGGGTCAGAGCGACGCGCTTCGGGTCAGAGCGTCAGGCTTCGGGTCAGAGCGACACGCTTCGGGTCAGAGCGACACGCTTCGGGTCAGAGCTACATGCTTCGGGTCAGAGCGGTACGCTTCGGGTCAGAGCGACACGCTTCGGGTCAGAGCGACATGCTTCGGGTCAGAGCAACATGCTTCGGGTCAGAGCGGTACGCTTCGGGTCAGAGCGGTACGCTGCGGGTCAGAGCGGCACGCTTCGGGTCAGAGCGTCAGGCTTCGGGTCAGAGCGTCAGGCTTCGGGTCAGAGCGGTACGCTTCGGGTCAGAGCGACACGCTTCGGGTCAGAGCGACACGCTTCGGGTCAGAGCGTCAGGCTTCGGGTCAGAGCGATACGCTTCGGGTCAGAGCGTCAGGCTTCGGGTCAGAGCGACACGCTTCGGGTCAGAGCGTCAGGCTTCGGGTCAGAGAGACGCGCTTCGGGTTAGAGCGTCAAGCTTCGGGTCAGAGCGACACGCTTCGGGTCAGAGCGTCAGGCTTCGGGTCAGAGAGACGCGCTTCGTGTCAGAGCGTCAGGCTTCGGGTCAGAGCGACACGCTTCGGGTCAGAGCGTCAGGCTTCGGGGCAGAGCGTCATGCTTCGGGTCAGAGAGACGCGCTTCGTGTCAGAGCGTCAGGCTTCGGGGCAGAGCGTCAGGCTTCGGGTCAGAGCGACACGCTTCGGGTCAGAGCGACAGGCTTCGGGTCAGAGCGACACGCTTCGGGTCAGAGCGTCAGGCTTCGGGTCAGAGCGACACGCTTCGGGTCAGAGCGTCAGGCTTCGGGTCAGAGCGTCAGGCTTCGGGTCAGAGAGACGCGCTTCGTGTCAGAGCGTCAGGCTTCGGGGCAGAGCGTCAGGCTTCGGGTCAGAGCGACACGCTTCGGGTCAGAGCGACAGGCTTCGGGTCAGAGCGACACGCTTCGGGTCAGAGCGTCAGGCTTCGGGTCAGAGCGACACGCTTCGGGTCAGAGCGTCAGGCTTCGGGTCAGAGCGTCAGGCTTCGGGTCAGAGCGACACGCTTCGGGTCAGAGCGTCAGGCTTCGGGTCAGAGAGACGCGCTTCGGGTCAGAGCGACAGGCTTCGGGTCAGAGCGACACGCTTCGGGTCAGAGCGTCAGGCTTCGGGTCAGAGCGACACGCTTCGGGTCAGAGCGACAGGCTTCGGGTCAGAGCGACAGGCTTCGGGTCAGAGCGGCACGCTTCGGGTCAGAGCGTCAGGCTTCGGGTCAGAGCGGCACGCTTCGGGTCAGAGCGTCAGGCTTCGGGTCAGAGCGTCAGGCTTCGGGTCAGAGCGTCAGGCTTCGGGTCAGAGCGACGCGCTTCGGGTCAGAGCGTCAGGCATCGGGTCAGAGCGTCAGGCTTCGGGTCAGAGCGTCAGGCTTCGGGTCAGAGCGTCAGGCTTCGGGTCAGAGCGACACGCTTCGGGTCAGAGCGTCAGGCTTCGGGTCAGAGCGTCAGGCTTCGGGTCAGAGAGACGCGCTTCGGGTCAGAGCGACACGCTTCGGGTCAGAGCGACACGCTTCGGGTCAGAGCGTCAGGCTTCGGGTCAGAGCGACACGCTTCTGGTCAGAGCGACACGCTTCGGGTCAGAGCGTCAGGCTTCGGGTCAGAGCGTCAGGCTTCGGGTCAGAGCGTCAGGCTCCGGGTCAGAGCGTCAGGCTTCAGGTCAGAGCGGCACGCTTCGGGTCAGAGCGTCACGCTTCGGGTCAGAGCGTCAGGCTTCGGGTCAGAGCGACACGCTTCGGGTCAGAGCGGTACGCTTCGGGACAGAGCGTCAGGCTTCGGGTCAGAGCGTCAGGCTTCAGGTCAGAGCGACACGCTTCGGGTCAGAGCGACATGCTTCGGGTCAGAGCGGTACGCTTCGGGTCAGAGCGTCAGGCTTCGGGTCAGAGCGTCAGGCTTCAGGTCAGAGCGTCAGGCTTCGGGTCAGAGCGTCAGGCTTCGGGTCAGAGCGACACGCTTCGGGTCAGAGCGACACGCTTCGGGTCAGAGCGTCAGGCTTCGGGTCAGAGCGTCAGGCTTCGGGTCAGAGCGGTACGCTTCGGGACAGAGCGTCAGGCTTCGGGTCAGAGCGTCAGGCTTCGGGTCAGAGCGACAGGCTTCGGGTCAGAGCGACACGCTTCGGGTCAGAGCGGTACGCTTCGGGTCAGAGCGTCAGGCTTCGGGTCAGAGCGTCAGGCTTCGGGTCAGAGCGTCAGGCTTCGGGTCAGAGCGACACGCTTCGGGTCAGAGCGACACGCTTCGGGTCAGAGCGTCAGGCTTCGGGTCAGAGCGTCAGGCTTCGGGTCAGAGCGTCAGGCTTCGGGTCAGAGCGTCAGGCTTCGGGTCAGAGCGGTACGCTTCGGGTCAGAGCGGTACGCTTCGGGTCAGAGCGTCAGGCTTCGGGTCAGAGCGTCAGGCTTCGGGTCAGAGCGACAGGCTTCGGGTCAGAGCGTCAGGCTTCGGGTCAGAGAGACGCGCTTCGGGTCAGAGCAACAGGCTTCGGGTCAGAGCGACACGCTTCGGGTCAGAGCGACACGCTTCGGGTCAGAGCGTCAGGCTTCGGGTCAGAGAGACGCGCTTCGGGTCAGAGCGTCAAGCTTCGGGTCAGAGCGACACGCTTCGGGTCAGAGCGTCAGGCTTCGGGTCAGAGAGACGCGCTTCGTGTCAGAGCGTCAGGCTTCGGGTCAGAGCGACACGCTTCAGGTCAGAGCGTCAGGCTTCGGGTCAGAGAGACGCGCTTCGGGTCAGAGCGTCAGGCTTCGGGTCAGAGCGGCACGCTTCGGGTCAGAGCGTCAGGCTTCGGGTCAGAGCGTCAGGCTTCGGGTCAGAGCGTCAGGCTTCGGGTCAGAGCGACGCGCTTCGGGTCAGAGCGTCAGGCATCGGGTCAGAGCGTCAGGCTTCGGGTCAGAGCGTCAGGCTTCGGGTCAGAGCGTCAGGCTTCGGGTCAGAGCGACACGCTTCGGGTCAGAGCGTCAGGCTTCGGGTCAGAGCGTCAGGCTTCGGGTCAGAGAGACGCGCTTCGGGTCAGAGCGACACGCTTCGGGTCAGAGCGACACGCTTCGGGTCAGAGCGTCAGGCTTCGGGTCAGAGCGACACGCTTCTGGTCAGAGCGACACGCTTCGGGTCAGAGCGTCAGGCTTCGGGTCAGAGCGTCAGGCTTCGGGTCAGAGCGTCAGGCTCCGGGTCAGAGCGTCAGGCTTCAGGTCAGAGCGGCACGCTTCGGGTCAGAGCGTCAGGCTTCGGGTCAGAGCGTCAGGCTTCGGGTCAGAGCGTCAGGCTCCGGGTCAGAGCGTCAGGCTTCAGGTCAGAGCGGCACGCTTCGGGTCAGAGCGTCACGCTTCGGGTCAGAGCGTCACGCTTCGGGTCAGAGCGTCAGGCTTCGGGTCAGAGCGACACGCTTCGGGTCAGAGCGGTACGCTTCGGGACAGAGCGTCAGGCTTCGGGTCAGAGCGTCAGGCTTCGGGTCAGAGCGACACGCTTCGGGTCAGAGCGACATGCTTCGGGTCAGAGCGGTACGCTTCGGGTCAGAGCGTCAGGCTTCGGGTCAGAGCGTCAGGCTTCAGGTCAGAGCGTCAGGCTTCGGGTCAGAGCGTCAGGCTTCGGGTCAGAGCGACACGCTTCGGGTCAGAGCGACACGCTTCGGGTCAGAGCGTCAGGCTTCGGGTCAGAGCGTCAGGCTTCGGGTCAGAGCGTAGGCTTCGGGACAGAGCGTCAGGCTTCGGGTCAGAGCGTCAGGCTTCGGGTCAGAGCGACACGCTTCGGGTCAGAGCGACACGCTTCGGGTCAGAGCGGTACGCTTCGGGTCAGAGCGTCAGGCTTCGGGTCAGAGCGTCAGGCTTCGGGTCAGAGCGTCAGGCTTCGGGTCAGAGCGGCACGCTTCGGGTCAGAGCGACACGCTTCGGGTCAGAGCGTCAGGCTTCGGGTCAGAGCGTCAGGCTTCGGGTCAGAGCGTCAGGCTTCGGGTCAGAGCGTCAGGCTTCGGGTCAGAGCGGTACGCTTCGGGTCAGAGCGGTACGCTTCGGGTCAGAGCGTCAGGCTTCGGGTCAGAGCGTCAGGCTTCGGGTCAGCGCGACAGGCTTCGGGTCAGAGCGTCAGGCTTCGGGTCAGAGAGACGCGCTTCGGGTCAGAGCAACAGGCTTCGGGTCAGAGCGACACGCTTCGGGTCAGAGCGACACGCTTCGGGTCAGAGCGTCAGGCTTCGGGTCAGAGAGACGCGCTTCGGGTCAGAGCGTCAAGCTTCGGGTCAGAGCGACACGCTTCGGGTCAGAGCGTCAGGCTTCCGGTCAGAGAGACGCGCTTCGTGTCAGAGCGTCAGGCTTCGGGTCAGAGCGACACGCTTCAGGTCAGAGCGTAAGGCTTCGGGTCAGAGAGACGCGCTTCGGGTCAGAGCGACAGGCTTCGGGTCAGAGCGACACGCTTCGGGTCAGAGCGACACGCTTCGGGTCAGAGCGTCAGGCTTCGGGTCAGAGCGACACGCTTCGGGTCAGAGCGACAGGCTTCGGGTCAGAGCGACAGGCTACGGGTCAGAGCGGCACGCTTCGGGTCAGAGCGTCAGGCTTCGGGTCAGAGCGGCACGCTTCGGGTCAGAGCGTCAGGCTTCGGGTCAGAGCGACGCGCTTCAGGTCAGAGCGTCAGGCTTCGGGTCAGAGCGTCAGGCTTCGGGTCAGAGCGTCAGGCTTCGGGTCAGAGCGACGCGCTTCGGGTCAGAGCGTCAGGCATCGGGTCAGAGCGTCAGGCTTCGGGTCAGAGCGTCAGGCTTCGGGTCAGAGCGTCAGGCTTCGGGTCAGAGCGACACGCTTCGGGTCAGAGCGTCAGGCTTCGGGTCAGAGCGTCAGGCTTCGGGTCAGAGAGATGCGCTTCGGGTCAGAGCGACACGCTTCGGGTCAGAGCGACACGCTTCGGGTCAGAGCGTCAGGCTTCGGGTCAGAGCGACACGCTTCGGGTCAGAGCGTCAGGCTTCGGGTCAGAGCGACACGCTTCGGGTCAGAGCGTCAGGCTTCGGGTCAGAGCGACACGCTTCGGGTCAGAGCGACACGCTTCGGGTCAGAGCCTCAGGCTTCGGGTCAGAGCGACACGCTTCGGGTCAGAGCGTCAGGCTTCGGGTCAGAGAGACGCGCTTCGGGTCAGAGCTACAGGCTTCGGGTCAGAGCGACACGCTTCGGGTCAGAGCGTCAGGCTTCGGGTCAGAGCGACACGCTTCGGGTCAGAGCGTCAGGCTTCGGGTCAGAGCGACGCGCTTCGGGTCAGAGCGTCAGGCTTCGGGTCAGAGCGTCAGGCTTCGGGTCAGAGCGACACGGGTCTTTCGGGTCAGAGCGACACGCTTCGGGTCAGAGCGTCAGGCTTCGGGTCAGAGCGACACGCTTCGGGTCAGAGCGACACGCTTCGGGTCAGAGCGTCAGGCTTCGGGGCAGAGCGTCAGGCTTCGGGTCAGAGCGTCAGGCTTCGGGTCAGAGCGGTACGCTTCGGGTCAGAGCGGTACGCTTCGGGTCAGAGCGACAGGCTTCGGGTCAGAGCGGCACGCTTCGGGTCAGAGCGACACGCTTCGGGTCAGAGCGTCAGGCTTCGGGTCAGAGCGGTACGCTTCGGGTCAGAGCGGTACGCTTCGGGTCAGAGCGACAGGCTTCGGGTCAGAGCGGCACGCTTCGGGTCAGAGCGTCAGGCTTCGGGTCAGAGCGGCACGCTTCGGGTCAGAGCGTCAGGCTTCGGGTCAGAGCGTCAGGCTTCGGGTCAGAGCGACGCGCTTCGGGTCAGAGCGTCAGGCTTCGGGTCAGAGCGTCAGGCTTCGGGTCAGAGCGTCAGGCTTCGGGTCAGAGCGACGCGCTTCGGGTCAGAGCGTCAGGCTTCGGGTCAGAGCGACACGCTTCGGGTCAGAGCGACACGCTTCGGGTCAGAGCGTCAGGCTTCGGGTCAGAGCGGTACGCTTCGGGTCAGAGCGGTACGCTTCGGGTCAGAGCGGCACGCTTCGGGTCAGAGCGTCAGGCTTCGGGTCAGAGCGTCAGGCTTCGGGTCAGAGCGGTACGCTTCGGGTCAGAGCGACACGCTTCGGGTCAGAGCGACACGCTTCGGGTCAGAGCGTCAGGCTTCGGGTCAGAGCGACACGCTTCGGGTCAGAGCGACACGCTTCGGGTCAGAGCGTCAGGCTTCGGGTCAGAGCGAAACGCTTCGGGTCAGAGCGTCAGGCTTCGGGTCAGAGCGTCAAGCTTCGGGTCAGAGCGACACGCTTCGGGTCAGAGCGTCAGGCTTCGGGTCAGAGAGACGCGCTTCGTGTCAGAGCGTCAGGCTTCGGGTCAGAGCGACACGCTTCGGGTCAGAGCGTCAGGCTTCGGGGCAGAGCGTCAGGCTTCGGGTCAGAGAGACGCGCTTCGGGTCAGAGCGTCAGGCTTCGGGTCAGAGCGACACACTTCGGGTCAGAGCGACAGGCTTCGGGTCAGAGCGGCACGCTTCGGGTCAGAGCGTCAGGCTTCGGGTCAGAGCGACACGCTTCGGGTCAGAGCGACACGCTTCGGGTCAGAGCGTCAGGCTTCGGGTCAGAGCGTCAGGCTTCGGGTCAGAGCGACGCGCTTCGGGTCAGAGCGTCAGGCTTCGGGTCAGAGCGTCAGGCTTCGGGTCAGAGCGACGCGCTTCGGGTCAGAGCGTCAGGCTTCGGGTCAGAGCGACACGCTTCGGGTCAGAGCGTACGAGCGCTTCGGGTCAGAGCGTCAGGCTTCGGGTCAGAGCGGTACGCTTCGGGTCAGAGCGGTACGCTGCGGGTCAGAGCGGCACGCTTCGGGTCAGAGCGTCAGGCTTCGGGTCAGAGCGTCAGGCTTCGGGTCAGAGCGACACGCTTCGGGTCAGAGCGACACGCTTCGGGTCAGAGCGTCAGGCTTCGGGTCAGAGCGACACGCTTCGGGTCAGAGCGACACGCTTCGGGTCAGAGCGTCAGGCTTCGGGTCAGAGCGACACGCTTCGGGTCAGAGCGTCAGGCTTCGGGTCAGAGAGACGCGCTTCGGGTCAGAGCGTCAAGCTTCGGGTCAGAGCGACACGCTTCGGGTCAGAGCGTCAGGCTTCGGGTCAGAGAGACGCGCTTTGTGTCAGAGCGTCAGGCTTCGGGTCAGAGCGACACGCTTCGGGTCAGAGCGTCAGGCTTCGTGGCAGAGCGTCAGGCTTCGGGTCAGAGAGACGCGCTTCGGGTCAGAGCGTCAGGCTTCGGGTCAGAGCGACACGCTTCGGGTCAGAGCGTCAGGCTTCGTGGTCAGAGCGTCACGCTTCGGGTCAGAGCGTCAGGCTTCGGGTCAGAGAGACGCGCTTCGGGTCAGAGCGTCAGGCTTCGGGTCAGAGCGACACGCTTCGGGTCAGAGCGTCAGGCTTCGGGTCAGAGAGACGCGCTTTGTGTCAGAGCGTCAGGCTTCGGGTCAGAGCGACACGCTTCGGGTCAGAGCGTCAGGCTTCGTGGTCAGAGCGTCAGGCTTCGGGTCAGAGAGACGCGCTTCGGGTCAGAGCGTCAGGCTTCGGGTCAGAGCGACACGCTTCGGGTCAGAGCGTCAGGCTTCGTGGCAGAGCGTCAGGCTTCGGGTCAGAGAGACGCGCTTCGGGTCAGAGCGACAGGCTTCGGGTCAGAGCGACACGCTTCGGGTCAGAGCGTCAGGCTTCGGGTCAGAGCGACACGCTTCGGGTCAGAGCGTCAGGCTTCGGGTCAGAGCGTCAGGCTTCGGGTCAGAGAGACGCGCTTCGTGTCAGAGCGTCAGGCTTCGGGTCAGAGCGACACGCTTCGGGTCAGAGTGTCAGGCTTCGGGGCAGAGCGTCAGGCTTCGGGTCAGAGAGACGCGCTTCGGGTCAGAGCGACAGGCTTCGGGTCAGAGCGACACGCTTCGGGTCAGAGCGTCAGGCTTCGGGTCAGAGCGACACGCTTCGGGTCAGAGCGACAGGCTTCGGGTCAGAGCGTCAGGCTTCGGGTCAGAGCGACATGCTTCGGGTCAGAGCGTCAGGCTTCGGGTCAGAGAGACGCGCTTCGTGTCAGAGCGTCAGGCTTCGGGTCAGAGCGACACGCTTCGGGTCAGAGCGTCAGGCTTCGGGTCAGAGAGACGCGCTTCGGGTCAGAGCGACAGGCTTCGGGTCAGAGCGACACGCTTCGGGTCAGAGCGTCAGGCTTCGGGTCAGAGCGACACGCTTCGGGTCAGAGCGACAGGCTTCGGGTCAGAGCGACAGGCTTCGGGTCAGAGCGGCACGCTTCGAGTCAGAGCGTCAGGCTTCGGGTCAGAGCGGCACACTTCGGGTCAGAGCGTCAGGCTTCGGGTCAGAGCGTCAGGCTTCGGGTCAGAGCGACGCGCTTCGTGTCAGAGCGTCAGGCTTCGGGTCAGAGCGTCAGGCTTCGGGTCAGAGCGTCAGGCTTCGGGTCAGAGCGACGCGCTTCGGGTCAGAGCGTCAGGCATCGGGTCAGAGCGTCAGGCTTCGGGTCAGAGCGTCAGGCTTCGGGTCAGAGCGTCAGGCTTCGGGTCAGAGCGACACGCTTCGGGTCAGAGCGTCAGGCTTCGGGTCAGAGCGTCAGGCTTCGGGTCAGAGAGACGCGCTTCGGGTCAGAGCGACACGCTTCGGGTCAGAGCGACACGCTTCGGGTCAGAGCGTCAGGCTTCGGGTCAGAGAGACGCGCTTCGGGTCAGAGCGTCAGGCTTCGGGTCAGAGCGACACGCTTCTGGTCAGAGCGACACGCTTCGGGTCAGAGCGTCAGGCTTCGGGTCAGAGCGACACGCTTCGGGTCAGAGCGTCAGGCTTCGGGTCAGAGCGTCAGGCTTCGGGTCAGAGCGACACACTTCGGGTCAGAGCAACAGGCTTCGGGTCAGAGCGACACGCTTCGGGTCAGAGCGTCAGGCTTCGGGTCAGAGCGATACGCTTCGGGTCAGAGCGTCAGGCTTCGGGTCAGAGCGACGCGCTTCGGGTCAGAGCGTCAGGCTTCGGGTCAGAGCGTCAGGCTTCGGGTCAGAGCGACACGCTTCGGGTCAGAGCGACACGCTTCGGGTCAGAGTGTCAGGCTTCGGGTCAGAGCGACACGCTTCGGGTCAGAGCGTCAGGCTTCGGGGCAGAGCGTCAGGCTTCGGGTCAGAGCGACACGCTTCGGGTCAGAGCGTCAGGCTTCGGGTCAGAGCGTCAGGCTTCGGGTCAGAGCGACACGCTTCGGGTCAGAGCGTCAGGCTTCGGGGCAGAGCGTCAGGCTTCGGGTCAGAGAGACGCGCTTCGGGTCAGAGCGACAGGCTTCGGGTCAGAGCGACACGCTTCGGGTCAGAGCGACACGCTTCGGGTCAGAGCGTCAGGCTTCGGGTCAGAGCGGTACGCTTCGGGTCAGAGCGGTACGCTTCGGGTCAGAGCGACACGCTTCGGGTCAGAGCGACACGCTTCGGGTCAGAGCGTCAGGCTTCGGGTCAGAGCGGTACGCTTCGGGTCAGAGCGACACGCTTCGGGTCAGAGCGGTACGCTTCGGGTCAGAGCGTCAGGCTTCGGGTCAGAGCGACACGCTTCGGGTCAGAGCGTCAGGCTTCGGGTCAGAGCGACACGCTTCGGGTCAGAGCGACACGCTTCGGGTCAGAGCGTCAGGCTTCGGGTCAGAGCGTCAGGCTTCGGGTCAGAGCGTCAGGCTTCGGGTCAGAGCGACACGCTTCGGGTCAGAGCGTCAGGCTTCGGGTCAGAGCGGTACGCTTCGGGTCAGAGCGGTACGCTTCGGGTCAGAGCGGCGCATTTGGACTCTTAATCATCACTAGTTTCACATCATTTTTATTGTGAGCGCAGAGGAAAGCATATATCAACGTTCTCAGGACCTTCTCAAACATCCAGAAAACAAAAGTCTGTTTTTTTGTTATCAGCCTGGTGTGAGAGAGAGAGAGAGAGAGAGAGAGAGAGAGAGAGAGAGAGAGAGAGAGAGAGAGAGAGAGAGAGAGAGAGAGAGAGAGAGAGAGAGAGAGAGAGATCAGAAAGAGCTTGAAGAGACACAACATTTACTTTTTAATTTAACAGGGAGGAAACCCCAATACTGGATCATGTCTGAACTGGCTGCACTTCTGGCGTAATTATATCTAGACTGGTTGATATGGTCTATTTCTTTTAGCTAATGCTATCTGTTTACCAGGTAAATTGGCTCTGAAAACATTCTCAGTTATAGAAATGATCGAGGGAAAGAGTTACAGGGGAGAGGTGAAGAGATGAGAGGAGAGGGGAGGAGAGAAGTGGAGAGGGGAGGAGAAGAGAAGAGAGGAGAAGAGGACAGAATAGGAGAGGGGAGGAGAAGAGAAGAGAGGAGAAGAGGAGAGAAGAAGAGAGGGGAGGAGAAGAGAAGAGAGGAGAAGAGAAGAGAAGTGGAGAGGGGAGGAGAAGAGAAGAGAGGAGAAGAGGAGAGAAGAGGAGAGGGGAGGAGAAGAGAAGAGAAGAGAAGAGGAGAGGGGAGGAGAAAGAGAAGAGAGGAGGAGATAAGAGGAGGGGGAAGGAGAAGAGAAGAGAGGAGAGAAGAGGAGCAGAGAGGAGAAGAGATGAAAGGAGAGGGTGAGAGGAGAGGATCAGATGAGATTAGAGGATGAGAGGAGAGGATCAGATGAGATGAGAGGAGAAGAGGAGAGGATCAGAGGAGAAGAGAGGATGATAGGAGAAGAGAGGAGCCTACTGTCACAGACTGCAAAAAGAGAGTATCTGTAAACTGAATAAGACAGAATTGTATAAAATGATTTACAAATTCAGTTGTGATAGTATCATTGTTAACCCTTTCTAATGTAGTAGTATCAGTGTTAACCCTTTCTAGTGTGATAGTATCAGTGTTAACCCTTTCTAGTGTAATAATATCATTGTTAACCTTTTCTAGTGTAGTAATATCAGTGTTAACCCTTTCTAGTGTAATACTATCAGTGTTAACCCTTTCTAATGTAATACTATCAGTGTTAACCCTTTCTAGTGTAGTAGTATCAGTGTTAACCCTTTCTAGTGTAATACTATCAGTGTTAACCCTTTCTAATGTAGTAGTATCAGTGTTAACCCTTTCTAGTGTGATAGTATCAGTGTTAACCCTTTCTAGTGTAATAATATCATTGTTAACCTTTTCTAGTGTAGTAATATCAGTGTTAACCCTTTCTAGTGTAATACTATCAGTGTTAACCCTTTCTAATGTAATACTATCAGTGTTAACCCTTTCTAGTGTAGTAGTATCAGTGTTAACCCTTTCTAGTGTAATACTATCAGTGTTAACCCTTTCTAGTGTAGTAATATCAGTGTTAACCCTTTCTAGTGTAGTATTATCAGTGTTAACCCTTTCTAGTGTAATACTATCAGTGTTAACCCTTTCTAGTGTAATACTATCAGTGTTAACCCTTTCTAGTGTGATAGTATCAGTGTTAACCCTTTCTAGTGTAATACTATCAGTGTTAACCCTTTCTAGTGTAATACTATCAGTGTTAACCCTTTCTAGTGTAATACTATCAGTGTTAACCCTTTCTAGTGTAATACTATCAGTGTTAACCCTTTCTAGTGTAGTTTTGAAGTCCTTTTTCCTCGACAATATACTCTGAATAGGTCATCGTCATTAATCTATCAGCCATCTATTGTAATAGCAACCATTTCAGGCCAAGAACAGACATTTCAATACTATTCATGAATACTTTACTACTGTCCTCAACGTGCACTGCACTGAGAGAGGGTGGAGAAGGAGATAAACCCTCGTTCATGTCATGGATTAGAGGTGCTGGGGGGGGGGGAATGGGGCTCTGTCACAGAGATAATTGAAAGAGTGGCTTGGTGTGTGTGTGTGTGTGTGTGTGTGTGTGTGTGTGTGTGTGTGTGTGTGTGTGTGTGTGTGTGTGTGTGTGTGTGTGTGTGTGTGTGTGTGTGTGTGTGTGTGTGTGTGTGTGTGTGTGTGTGTGTGTGTGTGTGTGTGTGTGTGTTGGTGCGTGTGTGGATGTGTGTGTGTGTGTGTGTGTGTGTGTGTGTGTGTGTGTGTGTGTGTGTGTGTGTGTGTGTGTGTGTGTGTGTGTGATTGGTGTGTGTGTGTGTGTGGTGTGTGTTGGTGCTTGGTGTGTGTGTTGGTGTGTGTTGGTGCTTGGTGTGTGTGTGTGTGTGTGTGTGTGTGTGTGTGTGTGTGTGTGTGTGTGTGTGTGTGTGTGTGTGTGTGTGTGTGTGTGTGTGTGTGTGTGTGTGTGTGTGTGTGTGTGTGTGTGTGTGTGTGTGATATGAGAGAATCTATAAGGAGACAGTAAAAGCCTAGTATTTCCCCTCGGGGACATTGCATGACCTTACAGCGTTGGATCCTTACAGACTCCGCAGTCTGCCTGGTGTTCAACCTTCCCAAGTTCTCCCATGTCACCCTGCTTCTCCGGACACTCCACTGGCTTCCAGTCAAAGCTCACCTCCACTACTAGACCATGGTGCTCACCTACGGAGCAGCAAGAGGAACTGACCCTCCCTATCTTCAGGTTTTACTCAAACCCTACACCCCAACCTGAGCACTCTGTTCTGCAGCCTCTCCCACCCCAACGAGGGGGGGGGGGGCAGCAGCTCAACCCAGTCACAACTCTTCTCTTTCCTGGCACCCCAATAGTGGAAACATCTTTCCCCTAAAGCTAGGAAAGCAGAGTCCTTGTCCATCTGAAACCACACCTCTTCAAAGGGTATTTTAAATAATCCATCTGTTAACCAATCACTACCTTTAAGTCTCGCTGGATAAGAGTGTCTGTTAACCAATCACTACCTTTAAGTCTCGCTGGATAAGAGTGTCTGTTAACCAATCACTACCTTTAAGTCTCGCTGGATAAGAGTGTCTGTTAACCAATCACTACCTTTAAGTCTCGCTGGATAAGAGTGTCTGTTAACCAATCACTACCTTTAAGTCTCGCTGGATAAGAGTGTCTGTTAACCAATCACTACCTTTAAGTCTCGCTGGATAAGAGTGTCTGTTAACCAATCACTACCTTTAAGTCTCGCTGGATAAGAGTGTCTGTTAACCAATCACTAGCTTTAAGTCTCGCTGGATAAGAGTGTCTGTTAAATGACTCACTACCTTTAAGTCTCGCTGGATAAGAGTGTCTGTTAAATGACTCACTACCTTTAAGTCTCTCCGGATAAGAGTGTCTGTTAAATGACTCACTACTGTAGTGGCTCTGGATAAGTGTCTGCTAAATGACTCACTAACTTTAAGTCTCTCTGGATAAGAGTCTCTGCTAAATGACTCACATGTACATGTAAATGTAATGAATCCCATTAAGACTTAATGAGTTACCAACGTGTAGCTAATTGGAGGATCTCTGTAACAATCATATGGGGTTAATTAATTGGATAGTCCATGAAACCAATCATATGGGGTTAATTAATTGGAGCGTCCATGTAACCAATCATACGAGGTTAATTAATTGGATAGTCCATGTAACCAATCATACGGGGTTAATTAATTGGAGCGTCCATGTAACCAATCATATGGGGTTAATTAATTGGAGCATCCATGTAACCAATCATACGGGGTTAATTAATTGGAGCGTCCATGTAACCAATCATATGGGGTTAATTAATTGGAGCATCCATGTAACCAATCATATGGGGTTTATTAATTGGAGCGTCCATGTAACCAATCATACGGGGTTTATTAATTGGAGCGTCCATGTAACCAATCATACGGGGTTAATTAATTGGATAGTCCATGTAACCAATCATATGGGGTTTATTAATTGGAGCGTCCATGTAACCAATCATACGGGTTTATTAATTGGAGCGTCCATGTAACCAATCATACAGGGTTTATTAATTGGAGCATCCATGTAACCAATCATATGGGGTTTATTAATTGGAGCGTCCATGTAACCAATCATATGGGGTTAATTAATTGGAGTGTCCATTTAACCAATCATACGGGGTTAATTAATTGGATAGTCCATGTAACCAATCATACGGGGTTAATTAATTGTATAGTCCATGAAACCAATCATATGGGGTTAATTAATTGTATAGTCCATGAAACCAATCATCTGGTGTTTATGAAGAGGGGAGTAAAGGTCAACTAAACAAGAGTCTTTACGTTCTTAATTAAATCACAACACGTAAGATGCATAACTCACAAGATCAGATGACATGTCTACTGTTTACGCATTGGGGAAAATATGAGATAGGTATAACATATACATCAGAATTGGGGGGACTGTGTAAACACAGCTATACCGTACGATACATTAGCATTTTGTCCAAAACCTTTAAACATGCGGTTACGTTGCCCAGCAAGAAACCCCTAAAAGTGTTGCTCAAACAGAAGATGGAACCGACAGTCACTGACAACAGCTAAAACGAAACAGGTTTTAGAAGCGGTTCTGAAAGACACTCATGGGGGGTGTCCACTGAAAGTTGACTAGTAACAACAACTGGGACCTAAAAGACACCCACCCTGAGACCCACTAAATGTCCCCAATGAGAGGCAAATTGAATTAAAACCCACACCAAACTTAAAGACAGGAATCAAACCAAAAAGTGTTGCGCGAAATAAAACAAGGAAGATCAGATAAAATACATAATTTGTATTTTTTTTATCAAGTAAAAGTGTTGACCCTCCACATCTCTCAAACAGCATCCGGGCCAGCACGGGTGAAACACATACTGACTGTCACGTTCCTGACCTTATTTCCTTTGTTTTGTCTTTGTTTAGTATGGTCAGGGCGTGAGTTGGGGTGGGCATTCTATGTTATGTGTTTCTATGTTGGGTTCATTTTCAATTAGCCTGATATGGTTCTCAATCAGGGGCAGGTGTTTTACGTTTCCTCTGATTGAGAACCTTATTAAGGTAGGATGTTCACACTGTTTGTTTGTGGGTGATTGTTCCTGTGTCAGTGTTTGTGCCTCACGGGACTGTTTCGTTCGTTCGTTCGTTCGTTAGTGTGTTCCTTCCTGTTCGTGCGTTCTTGTTTTATGTTCTCAAGTACAGGTCTGTTCACGTCGTTTTGTTATTTTGTATTTTGTCAAGTGTTTTTCGTCTTCGTTATTATTATTTAAAAAAGTATGGATACATACCACGCTGCATATTGGTCCGATCCTTGCTCATCCTCAGACGAGGAGGAGGACGAGCGTTACACTGACTAACAAGGTGACACCAATCAATGTGCCTTACGTGCTAACGTGCTAATGTCCAACCTCAAAACATAAATGGAAAAACCAAAGCCTGTAACGATGCTACCTTTAAAGAGATAACATAATGCACTTAAAAACAAATGCTTTCGCTGAAACACTAACGTGTGTGTGTGTGTGTGTGTGTGTGAGTGTGTGTGTGTGTGTGTGTGTGTGTGTGTGTGTGTGTGTGTGTGTGTGTGTGTGTGTGTGTGTGTGTGTGTGTGTGTGTGTGTGTGTGTGTGTGTGTGTGTGTGTGTGTGTGTGAGGGGGTTGATATGTCAGGTGAAAATAAACGTCCCTGTCCTCTCTGAAAGGTGAATGCCCTTCTCTTTAAGACTTGCCCTTTTAAAAATAAGACGTGACAATGTCTACTAATGCCCTGTGTGTCTGTCTGTCTGTCTGTCTGGCTGGCTGGCTGGCTGGCTGGCTGTCTGGCTGTCTGTCTGTCTGTGTTTGTTGCTAACACAATCTGCATTGTTGTAGATCACATAGAGGCTGCTGAGGGGAGAAATGTTCATAATAATGGCCGGAACAGAGATAATGGAATGGCATCAAACCCCTGCAAACCATGTGTTTAATGTATTTAATACCATTCCTGTGATTCCGCTCCAGTCATTACCACGAGCATGTTCTCCTTAATTAAGGTGCCACCAGCCTCCTGTCCTGTAGATCACACATGGACACTGGTTTCAGACGTATGGATAAAAGAGAGAACGTGAAGGGAGAGAACGTGAAGAGAGAACGTGAAGGGAGAACGTGAAGAGAGAACGTGAAGAGAGAGAATGTGAAGAGATAACGTGAAGAGAGAACGTGAAGAGAGAGAATGTGAAGAGAGAGAACATGAAGAGAGAGAACGTGAAGAGAGAGAACGTGAAGACAGAACGAGAAGAGAGAGAACGTGAAAAGAGAGAATGTGAAGAGATAACGTGAAGAGAGAGAACGTGAAGAGAGAGAACATGAAGAGAGAGAACGTGGAGCGAGGGAACGTGAAGAGAGGGAACGTGAAGAGAGAGAATGTGAAGGGAGAGAACTTGAAGAGGGAAAGTGAAGAGAGGGAACGTAAAGAGAGAATGTGAAGAGAGAGAACGTGAAGAGGGAACGTGAAGAGAGAATGTGAAGAGAGAGAACGTGAAGAGGGAACGTGGAGAGAGAATGTGAAGAGAGAGAACGTGAAGAGGGAACATGAAGAGAGAATGTGAAGAGAGATAACGTGAAGAGGGAACGTGAAGAGAGAATGTGAAGAGAGAGAATGTGAAGAGATAGAACGTGAAGAGAGAGAACGTGAAGAGGGAACGTGAAGAGATATAACGTGAAGAGATAGAACGCGAAGAGAGATAACGTGAAGAGGGAACGTGAAGAGAGAATGTGAAGAGAGGGAACGTGAAGAGATAATGTGAAGAGAGAACGTGGAGATAGAAAGTGGAGAAATATAACGTGAAAAGGGAACGTGAAGAGAGGGAACATGAAGAGAGGTAACTTGAAGAGAGAGAACGTAAAGAGAGAACATGAAGATATAGATAGTGGAGAGAGAGAACGTGAAGAGATAGAACGTGAAGAGAAAGAACGTGAAGAGAGAGAACGTGAAGAGAGAGATCGTGAAAAGAGAGATCGTGAAAAGAGAGAATGTGAAGAGAGAGAATGTGAAGAGAGAACGTGAAGAGAGAGAACGTGAAGAGAGAGAAGGTGAAGAGAGAGAACGTGAAGAGAGAGAACGTGAAGAGAGAGAGAACGTGAAGAGAGGGAACGTGAAGAGAGAGAACGTGAAGAGAGGACGTAAAAAGAGGGAACGTGAAGAGAGAGAACGTGAAGAGGGAACGTGAAGAGAGGGAATGTGAAGAGAGAGAACGTGAAGAGAGGGAACGTGAAGAGAGAGAAATTGAAGAGAGAGAACGTGAAGAGAGGGAATGTGAAGAGGGAACGTGAAGAGAGGGAACGTGAAGAGAGAGAACGTGAAGAGAAAGTACGTGAAGAGAGAACGTGAAGAGAGATAACGTGAAGAGAGATAATGTGAAGAGAGGGAACGTGAAGAGAGATAACGTGAAGAGAGAACGTGAAGAGAGAGAACGTGAAGAGAGAACGAGAAGAGAGAACAGAACAGAGGTAGAAAAGAAGAGAGCATGACAGACAGACGGAATTAAGATCCTACATCTGTAGACGCAGTTCCAATCAATAGTGTCTTCAATGCCAAGCCATTACACCAATGGGACAAGGATCAATGGCCTTCACACACACACACACACACACACACACACACACACACACACACACACACACACACACACACACACACACACACACACACACACACACACACACACACACACACACACACACACACACACACACACACACACACACACACACGCTACTGCAGCAACATGATGTCAATCATTATGAGGATTATAATTAATGGACATTTTTTGTAGCGGTTAATACATTTTTAGTTACGGCAAATCAAGTCTGAAATGTAAAAGTGGAAATTGCAAACTTTAGAAGCCTTTTTAGAAGCCTCAAATACACTAAAAGTTGCAGGAAAAATTCTCAGCGACAAAAGAGATCAAATGATGATTCGACACCTGTACATTTATAGCGTAGCCTTCTATTGGCTAGTTTTCCTGGTGAGATATATGACATCAGGTTCAAACCCCACCCATCATACACACCCACACCCACACCCACACACACACACACACACACACACACACACACACCATCAGGTTCAAACCCCACCCATCATACACACCCAATGATATAACACACACACACATGGCCAGGATAACACCATGACAGCTGTCAGTGCTCTGCTACACCAGCCATTTGCTATTATGACACGCCTCATAGCTGTCAATCAAACATAGTAGGTCATGGAACCTACTAGGTCAAAATCACTCTTCCCCTTCTCTCTCTCTCCCCCGTCTCTCTCCCCATCTCTCTCCCCGTCTCTCTCCCTAAACCTCTCTCTCCCTAAACCTCTCTCTCCACCACTCTCCACCTCTCTCTCCCTAAACCTCTCTCTCCCCATCTCTCTCTCTGTCTCAGTCCCCTTCTCTTAACACTGACCCATACATCACTTAGTACTACCTCACCCTCTACTTCCTCCATAGTTCGATTTCCCTGCCCCCATCCCCCCCTTCCTGTCTCCGCAGATATCCCCTCTTTCCTCTCCTCCTGTCACCTGCTTCTCTCCTTCCTCTTTCTGGGTTGTATTTACACTGGGTGATTGTTCTTCACTGGTTGCCCTTTTCTTGTGGGAACAGAATCTCAAAGCTCCCTACTGTGATTGGATTTGTTTCCAAATTCTGTGTGGATCTGTGTAATCTGAGGGAAAAATGTGTCTCTAATATGGTCATACATTTGTCAGGAGGTTAGGAAGTGCAGCTCAGTTTCCACCTCATTTTGTGGGCAGTGAGCACATAGCCTGTCTTCTCTTGAGATCCAGGTTTGCCTACGGCGGCCTTTCTCAATAGCAAGGCTGTGCTCACTGAGTCTGTACATAGTCAAAGCTTTCCTTAAGTTTGGGTCAGTCACAGTGGTCTGGTGTTCTGCCACTGTGTACTCTCTGTTTAGGGCCAAATAGCACTCCAGTTTGCTCTGTTCTTTTGTTCATTCTTTCCAATGTGTCAAGTAATTATCTTTTTGTTTTCTCGTAGAAGGAGGAATGGCTGTGTTACTACTAGTAGAAGGAGGAATGGTTGTGTTATTACTAGTAGAAGGAGGAATGGCTGTGTTATTACTAGTAGAAGGAGGAATGGCTGTGTTATTACAAGTGGAAGGAGGAAAGGCTGTGTTACTACTAGTAGAAGGAGGAATGGCTGTGTTACTACTAGTAGAAGGAGGAATGGCTGTGTTATTACTAGTAGAAGGAGGAATGGCTGTGTTATTACTAGTAGAAGGAGGAATGGCTGTGTTATTACTAGTAGAAGGAGGAATGGCTGTGTTATTACTAGTAGAAGGAGGAATGGCTGTGTTATTACTAGTAGAAGGAGGAATGGCTGTGTTACTACTAGTAGAAGGAGGAATGGCTGTGTTATTACTAGTAGAAGGAGGAATGACTGTGTTACTACTAGTAGAAGGAGGAATGGCTGTGTTACTACTAGTAGAAGGAGGGATGGCTGTGTTATTACTAGTGGAAGGAGGAATGGCTG
>NC_092109.1:44328702-44333702 GCF_045679555.1 Salvelinus alpinus
ATTGGAGGGAAAACATATGATGTTATTAAATCAATGTACACTAAAAACAAATGTGCGGTTAAAATTGGCAACAAGCAAACAGACTTCATCTCTCAGGGACGGGGAGTGAAACAGGGCTGCCCAATAAGTCCAACATTATTTAACATTTACATTAATGAACTGGCCAAAACATTAGAAGAATCGGCAGCACCTGGTATCACCCTACACAGCACTGAAATCAAGTGTCTGCTGTACGCAGATGACCTGGTGCTGCTGTCTCCCACTAAAGAGGGTCTGCTGTAGACAGATGACCTGGTGCTGCTGTCTCCCACTAAAGAGGGTCTGCTGTAGACAGATGACCTGGTGCTGCTGTCTCCCACTAAGGAGGGTCTGCTGTCTCCCACTAAGGAGGGTCTGCTGTAGACAGATGACCTGGTGCTGCTGTCTCCCACTAAGGAGGGTCTGCTGTAGACAGATGACCTGGTGCTGCTGTCTCCCACTAAGGAGGGTCTGCTGTAGACAGATGACCTGGTGCTGCTGTCTCCCACTAAGGAGGGTCTGCTGTAGACAGATGACCTGGTGCTGCTGTCTCCCACTAAGGAGGGTCTGCTGTCTCCCACTAAGGAGGGTCTGCTGTAGACAGATGACCTGGTGCTGCTGTCTCCCACTAAGGAGGGTCTGCTGTCTCCCACTAAGGAGGGTCTGCTGTAGACAGATGACCTGGTGCTGCTGTCTCCCACTAAGGAGGGTCTGCTGTCTCCCACTAAGGAGGGTCTGCTGTAGACAGATGACCTGGTGCTGCTGTCTCCCACTAAGGAGGGTCTGCTGTCTCCCACTAAGGAGGGTCTGCTGTATACAGATGACCTGGTGCTGCTGTCTCCCACTAAGGAGGGTCTGCTGTCTCCCACTAAGGAGGGTCTGCTGTAGACAGATGACCTGGTGCTGCTGTCTCCCACTAAGGAGGGTCTGCTGTAGACAGATGACCTGGTGCTGCTGTCTCCCACTAAGGAGGGTCTGCTGTAGACAGATGACCTGATGCTGCTGTCTCCCACTAAGGAGGGTCTGCTGTAGACAGATGACCTGGTGCTACTGTCTCCCACTAAGGAGGGTCTGCTGTAGATAGATGACCTGGTGCTGCTGTTTCCCACTAAGGAGGGTCTGCTGTCTCTCACTAAGGAGGGTCTGCTGTAGACAGATGACCTGGTGCTGCTGTCTCCCACTAAGGAGGGTCTGCTGTAGACAGATGACCTGGTGCTGCTGTCTGCCACTAAGGATGGTCTGCTGTAGACAGATGACATGGTGCTGCTGTTTCCCACTAAGGAGGGTCTGCTGTAGACAGATGACCTGGTGCTGCTGTCTCCCACTAAGGAGGAGTTACAGCAGCACCTAGATCATCTGCACCGGTTCTGTCAGACCTGGGCTCTGACCGTTAACCACAGGTTCTGTCAGACCTGGGCTCTGACCGTTAACCACTGGTTCTGTCAGATCTGGGCTCTGACCGTTAACAACAGGTTCTGTCAGATCTGGGCTCTGACCGTTAACCACAGGTTCTGTCAGACCTGGGCTCTGACCGTTAACCACAGGTTCTGTCAGACCTGGACTCTGACCGTTAACCACAGGTTCTGTCAGACCTGGGCTCTGACCGTTAACCACAGGTTCTGTCAGACCTGGGCTCTGACCGTTAACCACAGGTTCTGTCAGACCTGGGCTCTGACCGTTAACCACAGGTTCTGTCAGACCTGGGCTCTGACCGTTGTCATGACGTTGCCTGCGTGGGTATAGCAAACCCCATCCCCCTCTCCCTGCCTCCACTCCTTCAACCCATGCTGTGATCACAGAGAGATGTCGTAAATTCCTGAGAATCTCCCCACCACAAACAGTATTAAGACAGAGGGTAAACTTTCAGGACAAAGGAATTCTCTTCCACCTCACAGAACTTGAGGTACGAACATATTTCATATTCCTGCACAAGTAGGAATGATCGGTGAAGGTCCAGCTATGAACCGGTCCATTTGTCCCCATGTGGGAAACTCAGGAGAGACGGGTTGACCACATTACCATACCGCTGTTTATATAATAACCTCAGATATGAGGTTAACATCTGTTTGTTGTATAAAATGAATGAGTGAGTATGATACTGTTTGTATAATTGTGTAATATGATTTTGAACTGTTTAATGAAGGAAAATACAATTGTATTTGTATTTGAACTATTTTAACTATTTGGTTGTATTTGAACTAAATCCAAGGACCGCCCCTGAGCCAGTTGGGTCAGAGACCATGGGACCACCCCTCTCTGCTATCTGAATAAAAGCCAACTTTTAGGAAATTACCATTAGACCATGTTATCCTCCAAGGAGGAGAACGAAGGTTGAGTAGAATTACTTTCTATACCACGTGGTTAAAACTCTTATACCAATAATAACAGGTTTTGATATTGATTACTAGTCTGCAGCTAGGAATTCTGTATCATTGAACGCGAAGAAAGACAACCGCCGAAACAATCATTCTTTAACGAATGTCCCTCTGAACAATCCACAACCGAGACAGAACTTCACTCCAACCAAAACGAACTTTTCTCCAACGACCAAGGCGACACACACACTGGATGTAACTATATATATATTGATTGCAATTGTTCCCGAATGAGTGAGCGTTCATTTGTAAGGATTAGCATGTCAATTGTTATAATTATGGACTCTGTAGTGAATTCTTAGTCGAACGCAACTTTCCCTTTGTCTAACAGCCGCCATGCCGGTTTAGCCCACTAGGGCATATTTTCTCCCATTTCATGTAACTACTTTATTTTAAGTTTGTTTGTTTATGCATTTCTGTGAATTAATTAGTTAGTAATAAATAAATGATTTAAGACAATTGATGTATGGATGACTCATAGTGAAGACTGGGTTCGTGCAGATCAACGATTTACGACGTTTGGAATGAGACTGACGTAAGGTAGAGTAAATAAATCTTTAATTAGAGGACTATTGATCAGATATGGAAATATCTGAAAGGTTAGATTGGGAAATTATAACCTTGTAATCTAATAACTTTCCCTGGTGCCCTCGAATTATAGGAATCTATGATAAAAACTATAAGTCCTCAATTTAACGATAGGAAAGACACGACACCGTTAACCACTGGTTCTGTCAGATCTGGGCTCTGACCGTTAACAACAGGTTCTGTCAGATCTGGGCTCTGACCGTTAACCACAGGTTCTGTCAGACCTGGGCTCTGACCGTTAACCACAGGTTCTGTCTGGGCTCTGACCGTTAACCACAGGTTCTGTCTGGGCTCTGACCGTTAACCACAGGTTCTGTCTGGGCTCTGACCGTTAACCACAGGTTCTGTCAGACCTGGGCTCTGACCGTTAACCACAGGTTCTGTCAGACCTGGACTCTGACCGTTAACCACAGGTTCTGTCTGGGCTCTGACCATTAACCACAGGTTCTGTCAGACCTGGACTCTGACCGTTAACCACAGGTTCTGTCAGACTTGGGCTCTGACCGTTAACCACAGGTTCTGTCTGGACTCTGACCGTTAACCACAGGTTCTGTCAGACCTGGACTCTGACCGTTAATCACAGGTTCTGTCTGGGCTCTGACCGTTAATCAAAAAAAATATATAATAATAATTTTCAAAAAAAGTTCAGGAAATCAGGATGACAAATACAAATTATATTGGGACACAGTTCTATTTAGAACACACCAAAAACTACACATATCTAGGACTAAATATCAGCAACACAGGTAGCTTTCACATGGCTGTGAACGAGCTGAGAGACAAAACAAGAAGAACATTATATGCCATTAAAAGGAACAATTAGAATCTGGCTCAAAATGTTCCAATCAGTTATAGAAGCAGTTGCTCTATATGGCAGTGAAGTATGGGGTCCAATCTCTAATAATGAATTCACCAAATGGGACAAAACATCCAGTTGAAATACTGCATGCAGAGTTTTGTCAGACTGTGTTGCAAGTGCAAAGAAAAACTCAAAATAACGCATGTAGAGCAGAATTGGGCCAATACCCCCTCCTCATTCGGATAGAAAAAAGAGCCATCAAATTTTACACCCATCTAAAAACAAGTGACCCCAAAACATTCCATCACACAGCTCTACAATGTCAAGAGAAGAAACCAGAGAAGAGTCCCCTCAGCCAGCTGGTTCTGAGGCTCAGTTCACCAACCCAAACCAACCCCATAGAGCCTCGGGACAGCCCTCAGAAAATCTGGCCCAACCAAATCATCACAAAACAAAAAGAAAAATATATAACCGATTGGAAAGACACCACAAAAAATCAAAGTAAACTTCAATGCTATTTGGCTCTAAACAGACAGTAACATGGTGGCAGACTATCTGACCACTGTGACTGATAGAAAACTGAGGAAAACATTGACTAGGTACAGACTCAGTGAGCACAGTCTGGCTATAGAGACCGGTCGTCACAGACAAACCTGGCTGCCCAGAGAGGACAGTCTGGCTATAGAGACCGGTCGTCACAGACAAACCTGGCTGCCCAGAGAGGACAGTCTGGCTATAGAGACCGGTCGTCACAGACAAACCTGGCTGCCCAGAGAGGACAGTCTGGCTATAGAGACCGGTCGTCACAGACAAACCTGGCTGCCCAGAGAGGACAGGCTGGGCTCACTCTGCTCCAGGGGAGAGGTAGAGACAGAGCTGCATTTCCTATTACACACTGTGACAAATACTCAGACCTAAGAGAATATTTCTTTCCCCAAAATACCATTCAGTACAAAGAATTTGAAACTATAAAAGATGAAGAAAAAATCTAATATTTATTGGGTGAAAAGCAAAAATGTGCAGTTTTGGCAGCCAAATATGTTTCTTTCTGCCACAACCTGAGGGACAGCCAGTGAAAGTGCAATGTAACATCAACAATATTTCCCATTTAGTTTTGTTTTGGCTTTAAATACCATGTCATGTGTCTTCTCAGTCAGACTGGTCTACTACTATTGACTTCCAGGTCATGTGTCTTCTCAGTCAGACTAGTCTACTACTAT
>NC_092109.1:44338702-44343702 GCF_045679555.1 Salvelinus alpinus
CCACCTATATATGATTCCCAATCAGAGACAACACAAAACACCTGCCTCTGATTGAGAACCATATTAGGCCAAACATAGAAACAGACAAACTAGACACACAACATAGAATGCCCACCCAGCTCACGTCCTGACCAACACTAAAACAAGCAAAACACACAAGAACTATGGTCAGGACGTGACAATTACAGGTTGAATTCAAAATAGATTAAAATTCTTTATTTATTTTTTTAAATCTCACCCATCTACACACAATACCCCATAATGACATCACAATACCCCATAATGACATCACAATACCCCATAATGACATCACAATACCCCATAATGACATCACAATACCCCATAATGACATCACAATACCCCATAATGACATCACAATACCCCATAATGACATCACAATACCCCATAATGACATCACAATACCCCATAATGACATCACAATACCCCATAATGACATCACAATACCCCATAATGACATCACAATACCCCATAATGACATCACAATACCCCATAATGACAAAGTGAAAACATGTTTTTAGAAATGTTTTGCACATTTATAAAAAATAAATAAATACAGAAATATCTAATTTACGTAAGTATTCCACACACCCCTGAGTATACTTTGTAGAAGCACCTATGGCAGCCATTACACACACAGCCACACCTGGATTGTGCAACACTTGCCCATTATTATTTTCCAAATTCTTCAAACTCTGTCAAATTGGATGTTGACTATTTCTAGACAACCATTTTTCAGGCCTTGCCATAGATTTTAAAGTACATTTAAGTCAAAGCTGTAACTCGGCCACTCAGGAACATTCAATGTCTTCTTGGTAAGCAACTCCAGTGTAGATGTGGCCTTGTGTTTTATGTTATTGTCCTGCTGAAAGGTGAATTAATCTCCCAGTGTCTGGTGGAATGCAGACTGAACCAGGTTTTCCTCCAGGATTTTGTCTGTGCTTAGCTCCATCCTGTGTCTTTTTTTATCCTGAAAAACTCCCCTAGTCCTTGAAAAAGCTTGAATAATTTTGAAAATAATAATATGTAAATATTGTACAATACAGGTGTGCAAAGCTCTTAGAGACCCAGAAAGCCTCATAGCTGTAATTGCTGCCAAAGGTGATTCTAACATGTAGGAATACTTATGTAAATTAGATATTTTTTGTATTCCATTACCAATAAAGTTACTGAAATATATATATATATTTTTTAAATGAACTTTGTCATTATGGGGTATAGTGTCTAGATGGGTGAGGAAAAATATATACTTAATACATTTTGAAATCAGGCTGCAACAAAACATAATGTGAAATAAGTCGTCTGAAGGCACTGTATATAATAATATTATGGTGGGTGCTTAGATATATATATATTTTTTTTTTTGCAATATCAATGGCAACACTGGAGCTATTGGGTTTAATGACTTGCTCAAGTGACCTTTTGATTACTGACCCAAAGATCTCAACACTCAACGCTCTAACCGCTAGGCTAGCTGATGGTTACTGGCTCAACACTCTAACCGATAGGCTAGCGGCTGGTTACTGGCTCAACACTCTAACCGATAGGCTAGCGGCTGGTTACTGGCTCAACACTCTAACCGATAGGCTAGCGGCTGGTTACTGGCTCAACGCTCTAACTGCTAGGCTAGCTGGTGGTTACTGGCTCAACACTCTAACCGATAGGCTAGCGGCTGGTTACTGGCTCAACACTCTAACCGATAGGCTAGCGGCTGGTTACTGGCTCAACACTCTAACTGATAGGCTAGCGGCTGGTTACTGGCTCAACGCTCTAACTGCTAGGCTAGCTGGTGGTTACTGGCTCAACGCTCTAACCACTAGGCTAGCTGATGGTTACTGGCTCAACGCTCTAACTGCTAGGCTAGCTGGTGGTTACTGGCTCAACGCTCTAACCGCTAGGCTAGCTGATGGTTACTGGCTCAACACTCTAACCGATAGGCTAGCGGCTGGTTACTGGCTCAACGCTCTAACTGCTAGGCTAGCTGGTGGTTACTGGCTCAACGCTATAACCGCTAGGCTAGCTGATGGTTACTGGCTCAACACTCTAACCGATAGGCTAGCGGCTGGTTACTGGCTCAACGCTCTAACCACTAGGCTAGCTGATGGTTACTGGCTCAACGCTCTAACCGCTAGGCTAGCTGATGGTTACTGGCTCAACGCTCTAACTGCTAGGCTAGCTGGTGGTTACTGGCTCAACGCTCTAACCGCTAGGCTAGCTGATGGTTACTGGCTCAACACTCTAACCGATAGGCTAGCGGCTGGTTACTGGCTCAACGCTCTAACTGCTAGGCTAGCTGGTGGTTACTGGCTCAACGCTATAACCGCTAGGCTAGCTGATGGTTACTGGCTCAACACTCTAACCGATAGGCTAGCGGCTGGTTACTGGCTCAACGCTCTAACCACTAGGCTAGCTGATGGTTACTGGCTCAACGCTCTAACCGCTAGGCTAGCTGTTGGTTACTGGCTCAACGCTCTAACCGCTAGGCTAGCTGATGGTTACTGGCTCAACGCTCTAACCGCTAGGCTAGCTGTTGGTTACTGGCTCAACGCTCTAACCGCTAGGCTAGCTGATGGTTACTGGCTCAACGCTCTAACCGCTAGGCTAGCTGTTGGTTACTGGCTCAACACTCTAACCGCTAGGCTAGCTGCTGGATACTGGCTCAAAGCTCTAACCGCTAGGCTAGCTGCTGGTTACTGGCTCAACGCTCTAACCCCTAGGCTAGCTTCTGGTTACTGGCTCAACACTCTAACCACTAGGCTAGCTGCTGGTTACTGACCCAACACTCTAACTGCAAGGCTAGCTGCTGACATAAATGTTGTAGTATATGTTAGCGACGAGTGTAAACTCTGAGACGTACACACTTGGAAGCGGCAAGGTTTTTTGGGAGCTTTGACTTAGACGTCAGGTGAGCTTGTCCAGAACTACAATAAAAAATGTGTACATTTGGGGGTATCCAATCTATCTCTAGGTAGGGCCTATATTAGCACATCTCTGTCAGTATCAGTCCCATCATAACATAGTACTGTTGGGGGTACTTGAGGACTGAAGTTGAGAAACACTAACTGTACAGTATGTCTTGTAATTCTGTAGATCTTGGGATATCCAGAATGTTATTGCGTCTGTTTCAGATGTCTACATCAGCGTTTCCCAACTCCAGTCCTCAAGTACCCCCAACAGTATCATGGTATGAAGGGACTGATAACTGACAGAGATGTGCTGGTCTAGGTCCTACCTAGAGATATACTAGATAAGATGGAGGACATGTGCTGGTGTTGGCCCTACCTAGAGATATACTAGATAAGATGGAGGAGATGTGCTGGTATTGGCCCTACCTAGAGATATACTAGATAAGATGGAGGAGATGTGCTGGTATTGGCCCTACCTAGAGATATACTAGATACGATGGAGGAGATGTGCTGGTATTGGCCCTACCTAGAGATATACTAGATACGATGGAGGAGATGTGCTGGTATTGGCCCTACCTAGAGATATACTAGATAAGATGGAGGAGATGTGCTGGTATTGGCCCTACCTAGAGATATACTAGATAAGATGGAGGAGATGTGCTGGTATTGGCCCTACCTAGAGATATACTAGATAAGATGGAGGAGATGTGCTGGTATTGGCCCTACCTAGAGATATACTAGATAAGATGGAGGACATGTGCTGGTATTGGCCCTACCTAGAGATATACTAGATAAGATGGAGGAGATGTGCTGGTATTGGCCCTACCTAGAGATATACTAGATAAGATGGAGGACATGTGCTGGTATTGGCCCTACCTAGAGATATACTAGATAAGATGGAGGAGATGTGCTGGTATTGGCCCTACCTAGAGATATACTAGATAAGATGGAGGAGATGTGCTGGTATTGGCCCTACCTAGAGATATACTAGATAAGATGGAGGAGATGTGCTGGTATTGGCCCTACCTAGAGATATACTAGATAAGATGGAGGAGATGTGCTGGTATTGGCCCTACCTAGAGATATACTAGATAAGATGGAGGACATGTGCTGGTATTGGCCCTACCTAGAGATATACTGGATAAGATGGAGGAGATGTGCTGGTATTGGCCCTACCTAGAGATATACTGGATAAGATGGAGGAGATGTGCTGGTATTGGCCCTACCTAGAGATATACTAGATAAGATGGAGGAGATGTGCTGGTATTGGCCCTACCTAGAGATATACTAGATAAGATGGAGGAGATGTGCTGGTATTGGCCCTACCTAGAGATATACTAGATAAGATGGAGGAGATGTGCTGGTATTGGCCCTACCTAGAGATATACTAGATACGATGGAGGAGATGTGCTGGTATTGGCCCTACCTAGAGATATACTAGATAAGATGGAGGAGATGTGCTGGTATTGGCCCTACCTAGAGATATACTAGATAAGATGGAGGAGACCTGTTTTCCTACAATCTACCAATTAATTTCATGTGTCCTATTCTCGATGCTTTTTGAACTATTCTGAATTGATACTGAATTCAATTGATACAAATTATCTATACTACTGACAGAGAAAATAAACCTTTCTGTTATATAACAACAACAAAAAAATCCATTAGGCTACATATTGCGTCAGGGTATTTCTGTCCTGTCACAGTGATGAGGATGGAGGAGAGAATGGATTTTGAGAGACCCGTGGTGCCTGGTAAGACTAATGTTGAATTTATTACCACCTGTTTATTTTCTTCCCTGTAGGTACCCCTAGTCTTCACAGTAAGGTTAGGGTTACTCGGGTTACCCTGTGGTCATCCTGCCCTCGACTAATAGTGACTACTTACAGTTCACAGCACAAAGATGGAGACAATGATGTATCTTAATAAACCATGCATTTTACGTTTGTGGCATCTGATATATTAAACCCTGCTTTAAACCCGGTTTAACTGGTTTATTGACCCTGCTTTAAACCGGTTTAACTGGTTTATTAACCCTGCTTTAAACCCGGTTTAACTGGTTTATTAACCCTGCTT
>NC_092109.1:44351202-44358702 GCF_045679555.1 Salvelinus alpinus
GTAGGAGAATGAGATTATATAGTAGGAGAATGAGATTATATAGCAGGAGAATGAGATTATATAGCAGGAGAATGAGATTATATAGCAGGAGAATGAGATTATATAGCAGGAGAATGAGATTATATAGCAGGAGAATGAGATTATATAGCAGGAGAATGAGATTATATAGCAGGAGAATGAGATTATATAGCAGGAAACTGAAATTATATAGCAGGAAATGAGATTATATAGCAGGAGAATGAGATTATATAGCAGGAGAATGAGATTATATAGTAGGAGAATGAGATTATATAGCAGGAGAATGAGATTATATAGCAGGAGAATGAGATTATATAGCAGGAGAATGAGATTATATAGCAGGAGAATGAGATTATATAGCAGGAGAATGAGATTATATAGCAGGAAACTGAAATTATATAGCAGGAGAATGAGATTATATAGCAGGAGAATGAGATTATATAGCAGGAGAATGAGATTATATAGCAGGAGAATGAGATTATATAGCAGGAGAATGAGATTATATAGCAGGAGAATGAGAATATATAGCAGGAGAATGAGATTATATAGCAGGAGAATGAGAATATATAGCAGGAGAATGAGATTATATAGCAGGAGAATGAGATTATATAGCAGGAGAATGAGATTATATAGCGGGAGAATGAGAATATATAGCAGGAGAATGATAATATATAGCAGGAGAATGAGATTATATAGCAGGAGAATGAGAATATATAGCAGGAGAATGAGATTATATAGCAGGAGAATGAGATTATATAGCAGGAGAATGAGAATATATAGCAGGAGAATAATAAATATAACAATACATTGATAAAAACATGATTTTCCCCTTAACTGCTCCTATTTAACAAGACATTTAGCTATAGGCCTCCCGTAATAGTCTGAGTGTGAATGAATGCGAAATGATGAATCCAAGATGACATTTACCCATGAAGCATGTAGAAACCAATTTATACAGCTAATACTGGAAATGTATGTGCCCAATTACCAATGCATTAAGCCTGCTACACAGATACACACTGGAGAGAATGAGAGAGGGTCATTTGTTCTCTCAGTGTGTGTGTGTGTGTGTGTGTGTGTGTGTGTGTGTGTGTGTGCGTGCGTGCGTGCGTGCGTGCGTGCGTGCGTGCGTGTGTGCGTGCGTGCGTGCGTGCACCACACACACACACACACACACACACACACACACACACACACACACACACACACACACACACACACACACACACACACATACTGAAATTGTGTTGTGAACGGAGAGGTGGAAACACATTATGTGATCTCTGATTCTTTTCTCTGTCGATTCTCTGTGATGTCGTAGCTTACTGAAACCTAGCGAAAGGATCCTTTCCAACTTAAAACACTTCTCCTCATGAACGTCACCTTGAGCTCAAATCAAATCAAATTGTATTTGTCACGTACACATGGTTAGCAGATGTTAATGCGAGTGTAGCGAAATGCTTGTGCTTCTAGTTCGGACCGTACAGTAATATCTAACAAGTAATCTAACAATTTCACAACAACTACCTCATACACACAAGTGTAAAGGAATGAATAAGAATATGTACATAAAAATATATGAATGAGTGATGGTACAGAACGGCATAGGCAAGATGCAGTAGATGGTATGGAGTACAGTATATACATCTGGGATGAGTAATGTAGAGTATGTAGAGAGAGAGAGAGAGAGAGAGAGAGAGAGAGAGAGAGAGAGAGAGAGAGAGAGAGAGAGAGAGAGAGAGAGAGAGAGAGAGAGAGAGAGAGAGAGAGAGAGAGAGAGAGAGAGAGAGAGAGAGAGAGAGAGAGAGAGAGAGAGAGATGATAGTGTATCAATCAGTTGATGTAGTCTGTGGTGTCTAGCTCTCCAAGGTGTTAGTTACTCAGACTGATACCAATACTACTCTCCTCCACTGATCACTGCACGACAGAATAGGGACGGACACACACAACTTTTGACAGAGATAACTGTTACCATGGCAACAGAGTTAAAGGACATACAGAATAAAATAGTATCTATATTTATAATATTTATCTAATATCTATACAGATGTTAGGTCTTAACTTGATCACTCTTTTGTTGTGGAGAATTTTTCCTGACGCATCATTTTAGGGTTGGTGCGTCAGGAAAAGACCTCCTGAATTCGAACCAGGGACTGTAGTGACAGCCTCTTGCACTGAGATGCAGTGCAGCGCCACTCGGAAGCCCAAATGAGCCTTGTGATCGGGCAAACAACGTGCAGTTCCTTTTCTCTCCATGCGGGGGCAGTCCAGTCTGTTGTGATCAGCGCTCGCAAGCATAAAATAATGATCTTTCTTCGCTCGCTCCAACGCTACAGCCATAGGTCCCAATGTTTCTGAACTAAAGCCGTACACGTCGACAACCGTTGTTTTATATAGCTTAATAACACAAGATAGAAATCGGTCTCCACTAAGCTACGACATACTACAGTGTCTAGTGTATTCCAAGGTCCTGAATTATCTTTCAAAATGGAGTTACATCGTGTCCTGGGGTGATCTAAGTGGTTAGGGTTGGTGATCACCTATAGGCCTACCGTGCTGGAGGGAAACTTGAGTTAATTCCTTCAGAAATTAAATGAGTAAAAGTAGAGCCCACAGAGAGTAACAAGGACAGAACTAGTTCCTCCAGACAGTACTAGTTAATCCAGACAGTACTAGTTAATCCAGACAGTACTAGTTCCTCCAGACAGTACTAGTTAATCCAGACAGTACTAGTTAATCCAGACAGTACTAGTTCCTCCAGACAGTACTAGTTCCCCCAGACAGTACTAGTTAATCCAGACAGTACTAGTTCCTCCAGACAGTACTAGTTCCTCCAGACAGTACTAGTTCCTCTAGAACAGTACTAGTTCCCCCAGACAGTACTAGTTAATCCAGACAGTACTAGTTAATCCAGACAGTACTAGTTCCTCCAGACAGTACTAGTTAATCCAGACAGTACTAGTTCCTCCAGACAGTACTAGTTCCTCCAGACAGTACTAGTTCCTCCAGACAGTACTAGTTCCCCAGACAGTACTAGTTCCTCTAGAACAGTACTAGTTCCTCCAGACAGTACTAGTTCCCCCAGACAGTACTAGTTCCTCCAGACAGTACTAGTTCCTCTAGACAGTAATAGTTCCTCCAGACAGTACTAGTTCCTCCAGACAGTACTAGTTCCTCTAGACAGTACTAGTTCCTCCAGACAGTACTAGTTCCCCCAGACAGTACTAGTTCCTCCAGACAGTACTAGTTCCCCCAGACAGTACTAGTTCCCCCAGACAGTACTAGTTCCTCCAGACAGTACTAGTTCCTCCAGACAGTACTAGTTCCTCCAGACAGTACTAGTTCCTCCAGACAGTACTAGTTCCTCCAGACAGTACTAGTTCCTCTAGACAGTACTGGTTCCTCCAGACAGTACTAGTTCCTCCAGACAGTACTAGTTCCTCCAGACAGTACTAGTTCCTCCAGACAGTACTAGTTCCTCCAGACAGTACTAGTTCCTCCAGACAGTACTAGTTCCCCCAGACAGTACTAGTTCCTCCAGACAGTACTAGTTCCTCCAGACAGTACTAGTTCCTCCAGACAGTACTAGTTCCTCCAGACAGTACTAGTTCCTCTAGACCAGACATGGGCAAACTACGGCCCGCGGGCCACATACAGCCCGTTAGGCTTTTTAATCCGGCCCGCCGAACTTGTCCAAATTATAGTAAAAACCTCCTTTTTTTTCCCCTTTCCCTGCAATGCCCACGTTTCCCCAATAGATGGCGCACTCAAAACACATTGACCGTTGTTGGAGTGGCGCGTATTTCTCTTTATTTCACTTTAATTTTCACTTCGTTTCACGTCACCATTAAGCGAGAATTGCCACAACAAAACTAACTCCAGACTTTGATGCACTGGCAAAAAAGGGAGACCAACAACACTGTTCCCACTGAAATGGTGAGTTTTTCTGCTGTGTTATGAAAAAATGCATATGGAAAGTTTGGAAGTGCGTCTTTTAATTAAGAGCAATGCGCATTTACGCACAGCAGCGGTACAGTAGCTTTATTAACACGCCGCACATCGCTCTTAATTTAAATTTTAATTTTCAGCTGCAGGTAGGATATTTAATACAGCCTATGTCTGTGTGCTTGGCAACGATACACGTGTACTGTTTGCGCGTGAAGGCGAGGGCGTCCGTGGCGAGTTTGTAGAGCGCGCGGTCAGGACAATCCATCCATGATTTTGCGGAGTTTAACACAAGTAGATATTATTGAGCTTGAGTATTTCGTTGTGTAATAATATGTTTTGAATGTTGAAAGTGATTCCATTTTTCAATAAATGTTGATTTCTTTAACTTTGCACCTTCGATTGAAACTTATTAAAAACAGACGCAATCTTGATAAATCACAGTGCGTATGTTATTTTAATCTATTTACATTTCCTCATCCCGGTATCTGCGAAATAGTATGTAAATGCCATATCTTGCATATTCCTTGAGACAAATTTATTAACTGATAAGGGCTATTTTTCACATTTGAAAGACAGTTAATAAATTGGGTTGTAGTGTTCTTACTGTGCTATGAGGTTTGCACACACTACATTTAATGCTTTAGTATATCCGGCCCAAACACTCCCTCCAAATGCTCCTGGCCCGGCCCCTCTGTCAAATTTTAGAACCCATTGTGGCCCGCGAGTCAAAAAGTTTGCCCACCCCTGCTCTAGACAGTACTAGTTCCTCTAGACAGTAACTACAACAGTACATACAGCCTACACAGGCTACTACAGCCTACATACAGCCTACACAGGCTACTACGGCCTACATACAGCCTACACAGGCTACTACAGCCCACATACAGCCTACATAGGCTACCACAGACTACATACAGCCTACATAGGCTACCACAGCCTACATACAGCCTACATAGGCTAGTACAGCCTACATACAGCCTACATAGGCTACCACAGACTACATACAGCCTACATAGGCTACTACAGCCTACATACAGCCTACATAGGCTACTACAGCCTACATACAGCCTACATAGGCTACTACAGCCTACATACAGCCTACACAGGCTACTACAGCCTACATACAGCCTACATAGGCTACTACAGCCTACATACAGCCTACATAGGCTACCACAGCCTACATACAGCCTACATAGGCTACTACAGCCTACATACAGCCTACATAGGCTACTACAGCCTACATAGGCTACTACAGCCTACATACAGCCTACATAGGCTACTACAGCCTACATACAGCATACATAGGCTACTACAGCCTACATACAGCCTACATAGGTTACGTGAACTGACGGCTAGTGGATCTAAATTCCACGTTTCTGTAAGCCAACAAACACAGCTTCCAGCTGCAACCCTGGCGTCAATTCTAGATATTATAAAGACATTCAAAATCCTCCTGCTGTGGGGATTGTTGTTCTCCTGCCATCTGTATGTGTGTGTGTGTTTTATCCATTTACATTACATTTACATTTAAGTCATTTAGCAGACGCTCTTATCCAGAGCGACTTACAAATTGTGGTTCTGGTCCCCCCGTGGGGAATGAACCCACAACATAGCTAGTCATAGCATCAACAGCGTGGTCGAAGTTTCAACATGATCTCATAGTTTCCCTTTGAAATTCAACGTATTACGGATTAACTTCTATTATTTTTTAATGCTTTAACTTTTACTGCCTCAGAAACCCGGATCCGGGAGCACCCCCCACCCCCCCCACACTGATTAGCATAGCTAGCATAGCTTCACAAGTAAATAGTAGCATCTAAATATCATTAAATCACAAGTCCAAGACACCAGATGAAAGATACAGATCTTGTGAATAAACCCATCATTTCTGTTTTTTAAAATGTTTTACAGGGAAGACACAATATGTAAATCTATTAGCTAACCACGTTAGCAAAATACACCACTTTTCTTTGTCCACCATTTTTTCTCAACACCACTAGCTATCACCAATTTGGCTAAACTAAGATATTGATAGCCACTAACCAAGAAAAAACCTCATCAGATGACAGTCTGATAACATATTTATGGTATAGGATAGGTTTTGTTAGAACAATTTGCATATTTCAGGTATAAATCATAGTTTGCCATTGCAGCCACCATCACAAATCTCACCAAAGCGACTAGAATTACTACAGAGAGCAACGTGTATTACCAATATACTCATCATAAAACATTTCTTAAAAATAGACAAAGCATAGCATTGGAAAGACACAGATCTTGTGAATTCAGACAATATTTCAGATTTTCTAAGTGTTTTACGGCGAAAACACAATAAATCGTTATATTAGCATACCACATATGCAAACGTTACCCCAGCATGAATTCAAGCTAAAGAGAGCGATATCGTTATCATCGCCAAAATATATTAATTTTTTCACTAACCTTCTCAGAATTCTTCCGATGACACTCCAGTAACATCATTTTACAACATACATATAGAGTTTGTTCGAAAATGTGCATATTTAGCCATAAAAAACCGTGGTTATACAATGAAAATAGTAGCAAAACAAGCCTGGAAATGTCGGTCGCCATCTTTTAGTGATCTAGTTTAATCAAAAGCTAATCATATACTTGACTAAAAAATACAGGGTTGACAGGAATCGAAAGACAAATTAGTTCTTAATGCAATCGCTGATTTACATTTTTTAAATTATCCTTACTTTTCAATACAGGTTGCGCCAAGCGAAGCTATACAAAACAAAATGGCGACATAAGCGTTTAACATTTTTCGACAGAAACACGATTTATCATCATAAATTGTTCTTACTGTGAGCTGTTCTTCCATCAGAATCTTGGGCAAAGAATCCTTTCTTAGGTCTAATCGTCTTTTGGTCGAAAGCTGTCCTCTTGCCATGTGGAAATGCCCACTAACGTTCGGCATGAACTGGAAACGTGCCCAGCTGTTCAAAGTGCCTCAGAAATAAATGGGTCAAAATCGCACTAAACGGATATAAATTGCTATAAAACGGTTTAAATTAACTACCTTATGATGTTTTTAACACCTCTAACGAGTAAAAACATGACCAGAGAAATATTACTGGCTAAACAAACGCTTGGAAGGAGGCGAGTCCGACGTCCTCCGTGCGCAAGGCGCAGGCAGCAAAGGGATGCTACTTCCGGTATTTGCTCTTTTATGCAGCCCCTGATTGCGCAATCGACTCCATTCAAAGCGTCATCACGTACTGACATCCAGGGGAAGACGTAAGAAGTGTCTGTTTCTCCATAGCATTTACAGGGACCTTTAAACTGACTCCAGATCAGGGGCCAGGATGTCTGAAATCTGACTCCCTATCATGAAAAGTGCTGTAGATTGAGTTCTGTACCACTCAGAGACAAAATTCCAACGGCTATAGAAACTAGAGAGTGTTTTCTATCCAATAATAACAATAATATGCATATTGTACGAGCAAGAATTTATTAGGAAGCCTGTCACGTTCCTGACCTGTTTTCTCTTGTTTTGTATGTCTTTATTGG
>NC_092109.1:44363702-44373140 GCF_045679555.1 Salvelinus alpinus
ACACCAAGCTAATGATTACACCAAGCTAATGATTACACCAAGCCAATGATTACACCAAGCTAATGATTACACCAAGCTAATGATTACACCAAGCTAATGATTACACCAAGCTAATGATTACACCAAGCTAATGATTACACCAAGCTAACGATTACACCAAGTTAATGATTACACCAAGCTAATGATTACACCAAGCTAATGATTACACCAAGCTAATGATTACACCAAGCTAATGATTACACCAAGCTAATGATTACACCAAGCTAACACACCAAGCTAACGATTACACCAAGCTAATGATTACACCAAGCTAATGATTACACCAAGCTAATGATTACACCAAGCTAATGATTACACCAAGCTAATGATTACACCAAGCTAATGATTACACCGAGCCAATGATTACACCGAGCTAATGATTACACCAAGCTAATGATTACACCAAGCTAATGATTACACCAAGCTAATGATTACACCAAGCTAATGATTACACCGAGCTAATGATTACACCGAGCCAATGATTACACCGAGCCAATGATTACACCGAGCTAATGATTACACCAAGCTAATGATTACACCAAGCTAATGATTACACCGAGCTAATGATTACACTGAGCTAATGATTACACCGAGCTAATGATTACACCGAGCCAATGATTACACCAAGCCAATGATTACACCGAGCCAATGATTACACCAAGCTAATGATTACACTAAGCAAATGATTACACCAAGCTAATGATTACACCAAGCTAATGATTACACCAAGCCAATGATTACACCGGGCCAATGATTGCACCAAGCTAATGATTACACCGAGCTAATGATTACACAAGGATAATGATTACACCAAGCTAATGATTACACCAAGCTAATGATTACACCAAGCTAATGATTACACCGAGCTAATGATTACACCGAGCCAATGATTACACCGAGCCAATGATTACACCGAGCTAATGATTACACCAAGCTAATGATTACACCAAGCCAATGGTTTTAGATCCATGACAGAAAGTGCACGCTTTGGAAAAAAGGGTTGAGAATGCTGAGGATGTAGCATGAATGAATGAATGAAGAAACTGACAAACAGACAAATGAATGAATGAATGAATAAATGGACAAACTGACAAACGAATGAATGAATGAATAAACTGACAAACTGACAAACAAATGAATGAATGAATAAAATAAGGTATATCTATCCTCAAGGTATGGATGAGTAAAAGCTCTCCTCTTGTCTCCAAGGTGACAGGCTCTCAGTTACCATGGCAGCCAGCTGGCAGAGGCATGACCTTTAAACTTGTTTAAATCCAACCAATTAGACGTCAATTTACCGTTGACATCCTCCAATTATAGAGAGTATAGTGGCAGGTTGTGACCCGGGCTGACAGAGGGTTCAATGGCTGGACCTCCCACACAACACACACGCAAACATACAGACACACACACAACACACACACACGCATGCACACATACTCTCTCACACACGTTATGGTAGTAAAAACGTATCTGATGACGACTTCCACTTCTGAGAAAACAGTGAAATCTTTGGTGACTGTAGAATCCAGTCGTTACAGTTGGTGTTGGGTGACCATGGTCTCTATACTCTACCAGTTGGTGTTGGGTGACCATGGTCTCTATACTCTACCAGTTGGTGTTGGGTGACCATGGTCTCTATACTCTACCAGTTGGTGTTGGGTGACCATGGTCTCTATACTCTACCAGTTGGTGTTGGGTGACCATGGTCTCTATACTCTACCAGTTGGTGTTGGGTGACCATGGTCTCTATACTCTACCAGTTGGTGTTGGGTGACCATGGTCTCTATACTCTACCAGTTGGTGTTGGGTGACCATGGTCTCTATACTCTACCAGTTGGTGCTGGGTGACCATGGCCTCTATACTCTACCAGTTGGTGTTGGGTGACCATGGTCTCTATACTCTACCAGTTGGTGTTGGGTGACCATGGTCTCTATACTCTACCAGTTGGTGTTGGGTGACCATGGTCTCTATACTCTACCAGTTGGTGTTGGGTGACCATGGTCTCTATACTCTACCAGTTGGTGTTGGGTGACCATGGTCTCTATACTCTACCAGTTGGTGCTGGGTTACCATGGCCTCTATACTCTACCAGTTGGTGCTGGGTGACCATGGTCTCTATACTCTACCAGTTGGTGCTGGGTTACCATGGCCCCATACTCTACCAGTTGGTGCTGGGTGACCATGGTCTCTATACTCTACCAGTTGGTGCTGGGTGACCATGGTCTCTATACTCTACCAGTTGGTGCTGGGTGACCATGGTCTCTATACTCTACCAGTTGGTGCTGGGTGACCATGGCCTCTATACTCTACCAGTTGGTGCTGGGTGACCATGGTCTCTATACTCTACCAGTTGGTGCTGGTTGACCATGGTCTCTATACTCTACCAGTTGGTGCTGGGTGACCATGGCCTCTATACTCTAACAGTTGGTGCTGGGTGACCAGGGCCTCTATACTCTACCAGTTGGTGCTGGGTGACCATGGCCTCTATACTCTACCAGTTGGTGTTGGGTGACCATGGTCTCTATACTCTACCAGTTGGTGCTGGGTGACCATGGCCTCTATACTCTACCAGTTGGTGCTGGGTGACCATGGCCTCTATACTCTACCAGTTGGTGCTGGGTGACCATGGCCTCTATACTCTACCAGTTGGTGTTGGGTGACCATGGCCTCTATACTCTACCAGTTGGTGCTGGGTGACCATGGCCTCTATACTCTACCAGTTGGTGCTGGGTGACCATGGCCTCTATACTCTACCAGTTGGTGCTGGGTGACCATGGCCTCTATACTCTACCAGTTGGTGCTGGGTGACCATGGCCTCTATACTCTACCAGTTTGTGCTGGGTGACCATGGCCTCTATACTCTTACAGTTGGTGCTGGGTGACCATGGCCTCTATACTCTACCAGTTGGTGCTGGGTTACCATGGCCTCTATACTCTAACAGTTGGTGCTGGGTGACCATGGCCTCTATACTCTACCAGTTGGTGCTGGGTGACCATGGCCTCTATACTCTACCAGTTGGTGCTGGGTGACCATGGCCTCTATACTCTACCAGTTGGTGCTGGGTGACCATGGCCTCTATAATCTACCAGTTGGTGCTGGGTGACCATGGTCTCTATACTCTACCAGTTGGTGCTGGGTGACCATGGTCTCTATACTCTACCAGTTGGTGCTGGGTGACCATGGCCTCTATACTCTACCAGTTGGTGCTGGGTGACCATGGCCTCTATACTCTACCAGTTGGTGCTGGGTGACCATGGTCTCTATACTCTACCAGTTGGTGCTGGGTGACCATGGTCTCTATACTCTACCAGTTGGTGCTGGGTGACCATGGCCTCTATACTCTACCAGTTGGTGCTGGGTGACCATGGCCTCTATACTCTACCAGTTGGTGCTGGGTGACCATGGTCTCTATACTCTACCAGTTGGTGCAGGGTGACCATGGCCTCTATACTCTACCAGTTGGTGCTGGGTGACCATGGCCTCTATACTCTACCAGTTGGTGCTGGGGGACCATGGTCTCTATACTCTACCAGTTGGTGCTGGGTGACCATGGCCTCTATACTCTACCAGTTGGTGCTGGGTGACCATGGCCTCTATACTCTTACAGTTGGTGCTGGGTGACCATGGCCTCTATACTCTTACAGTTGGTGCTGGGTGACCATGGCCTCTATACTCTACCAGTTGGTGCTGGGTGACCATGGCCTCTATACTCTACCAGTTGGTGCTGGGTGACCATGGCCTCCATACTCTTACAGTTGGTGCTGGGTGACCATGGCCTCTATACTCTACCAGTTGGTGCTGGGTGACCATGGCCTCTATACTCTACCAGTTGGTGCTGGGTGACCATGGCCTCTATACTCTTACAGTTGGTGCTGGGTGACCATGGCCTCTATACTCTTACAGTTGGTGCTGGGTGACCATGGCCTCTATACTCTACCAGTTGGTGCTGGGTGACCATGGCCTCTATACTCTACCAGTTGGTGCTGAGTGACCATGGCCTCTATACTCTTACAGTTGGTGCAGGGGGACCATGGCCTCTATACTCTAACAGTTGGTGCTGGGTGACCATGGCCTCTATACTCTACCAGTTGGTGCTGGGTGACCATGGCCTCTATACTCTACCAGTTGGTGCTGGGTGACCATGGCCTCTATACTCTACCAGTTTGTGCAGGGTGACCATGGCCTCTATACTCTTACAGTTGGTGCTGGGTGACCATGGCCTCTATACTCTACCAGTTGGTGCTGGGTTACCATGGCCTCTATACTCTACCAGTTGGTGCTGGGTGACCATGGCCTCTATACTCTACCAGTTGGTGCTGGGTGACCATGGCCTCTATACTCTAACAGTTGGTGCTGGGTGACCATGGCCTCTATACTCTACCAGTTGGTGCTGGGTGACCATGGCCTCTATAATCTACCAGTTGGTGCTGGGTGACCATGGTCTCTATACTCTACCAGTTGGTGCTGGGTGACCATGGTCTCTATACTCTACCAGTTGGTGCTGGGTGACCATGGCCTCTATACTCTACCAGTTGGTGCTGGGTGACCATGGTCTCTATACTCTACCAGTTGGTGCTGGGTGACCATGGTCTCTATACTCTACCAGTTGGTGCTGGGTGACCATGGCCTCTATACTCTACCAGTTGGTGCTGGGTGACCATGGCCTCTATACTCTACCAGTTGGTGCTGGGTGACCATGGTCTCTATACTCTACCAGTTGGTGCAGGGTGACCATGGCCTCTATACTCTACCAGTTGGTGCTGGGTGACCATGGCCTCTATACTCTTACAGTTGGTGCTGGGTGACCATGGCCTCTATACTCTACCAGTTGGTGCTGGGTGACCATGGCCTCTATACTCTACCAGTTGGTGCTGGGTGACCATGGTCTCTATACTCTACCAGTTGGTGCTGGGGGACCATGGCCTCTATACTCTACCAGTTGGTGCTGGGTGACCATGGTCTCTATACTCTACCAGTTGGTGCTGGGTGACCATGGCCTCTATACTCTACCAGTTGGTGCTGGGTGACCATGGTCTCTATACTCTTACAGTTGGTGCTGGGTGACCATGGCCTCTATACTATACCAGTTGGTGCTGGGTGACCATGGCCTCTATACTCTACCAGTTGGTGCTGGGTTACCATGGCCTCTATACTCTACCAGTTGGTGCTGGGTGACCATGGTCTCTATACTCTACCAGTTGGTGCTGGGTGACCATGGCCTCTATACTCTACCAGTTGGTGCTGGGTGACCATGGCCTCTATACTCTTACAGTTGGTGCTGGGTGACCATGGCCTCTATACTCTACCAGTTGGTGCTGGGTGACCATGGCCTCTATACTCTACCAGTTGGTGCTGGGTGACCATGGCCTCTATACTCTACCAGTTGGTGCTGGGTGACCATGGCCTCCATACTCTTACAGTTGGTGCTGGGTGACCATGGCCTCTATACTCTACCAGTTGGTGCTGGGTGACCATGGCCTCTATACTCTACCAGTTGGTGCTGGGTGACCATGGCCTCTATACTCTTACAGTTGGTGCTGGGTGACCATGGCCTCTATACTCTTACAGTTGGTGCTGGGTGACCATGGCCTCTATACTCTACCAGTTGGTGCTGGGTGACCATGGCCTCTATACTCTACCAGTTGGTGCTGAGTGACCATGGCCTCTATACTCTTACAGTTGGTGCAGGGGGACCATGGCCTCTATACTCTAACAGTTGGTGCTGGGTGACCATGGCCTCTATACTCTACCAGTTGGTGTTGGGTGACCATGGCCTCTATACTCTTACAGTTGGTGCTGGGTGACCATGGCCTCTATACTCTTACAGTTGGTGCTGGGTGACCATGGCCTCTATACTCTTACAGTTGGTGCTGGGTGACCATGGCCTCTATACTCTTACAGTTGGTGCTGGGTGACCATGGCCTCTATACTCTTACAGTTGGTGCTGGGTGACCATGGCCTCTATACTCTTACAGTTGGTGCTGGGTGACCATGGCCTCTATACTCTTACAGTTGGTGTTGGGTGACCATGGCCTCTATACTCTTACAGTTGGTGCAGGGTGACCATGTTCTCTATACTCTACCAGTTCGTGCTGGGTTACCATGGCCTCTATACTCTTACAGTTGGTGCTTGGTGACCATGGTCTCTATACTCTACCAGTTGGTGCTGGGTGACCATGGCCTCTATACTCTACCAGTTGGTGCTGGGTGACCATGGCCTCTATACTCTACCAGTTGGTGCTGGGTGACCATGGTCTCTATACTCTTACAGTTTGTGCTGGGTGACCATGGCCTCTATACTATACCAGTTGGTGCTGGGTGACCATGGCCTCTATACTCTACCAGTTGGTGCTGGGTTACCATGGCCTCTATACTCTACCAGTTGGTGCTGGGTGACCATGGTCTCTATACTCTACCAGTTGGTGCTGGGTGACCATGGCCTCTATACTCTACCAGTTGGTGCTGGGTGACCATGGCCTCTATACTCTTACAGTTGGTGCTGGGTGACCATGGCCTCTATACTCTACCAGTTGGTGCTGGGTGACCATGGCCTCTATACTCTACCAGTTGGTGCTGGGTGACCATGGCCTCTATACTCTACCAGTTGGTGCTGGGTGACCATGGCCTCCATACTCTTACAGTTGGTGCTGGGTGACCATGGCCTCTATACTCTACCAGTTGGTGCTGGGTGACCATGGCCTCTATACTCTACCAGTTGGTGCTGGGTGACCATGGCCTCTATACTCTTACAGTTGGTGCTGGGTGACCATGGCCTCTATACTCTTACAGTTGGTGCTGGGTGACCATGGCCTCTATACTCTACCAGTTGGTGCTGGGTGACCATGGCCTCTATACTCTACCAGTTGGTGCTGAGTGACCATGGCCTCTATACTCTTACAGTTGGTGCAGGGGGACCATGGCCTCTATACTCTAACAGTTGGTGCTGGGTGACCATGGCCTCTATACTCTACCAGTTGGTGTTGGGTGACCATGGCCTCTATACTCTTACAGTTGGTGCTGGGTGACCATGGCCTCTATACTCTTACAGTTGGTGCTGGGTGACCATGGCCTCTATACTCTTACAGTTGGTGCTGGGTGACCATGGCCTCTATACTCTTACAGTTGGTGCTGGGTGACCATGGCCTCTATACTCTTACAGTTGGTGCTGGGTGACCATGGCCTCTATACTCTTACAGTTGGTGCTGGGTGACCATGGCCTCTATACTCTTACAGTTGGTGTTGGGTGACCATGGCCTCTATACTCTTACAGTTGGTGCAGGGTGACCATGTTCTCTATACTCTACCAGTTCGTGCTGGGTTACCATGGCCTCTATACTCTTACAGTTGGTGCTTGGTGACCATGGCCTCTATACTCTACCAGTTGGTGCTGGGTGACCATGGCCTCTATACTCTACCAGTTGGTGCTGGGTGACCATGGCCTCTATACTCTACCAGTTGGTGCTGGGTGACCATGGCCTCTATACTCTACCAGTTGGTGCAGGGTGACCATGGCCTCTATACTCTACCAGTTGGTGCTGGGTGACCATGGCCTCTATACTCTCTCAGTTGGTGCTGGGTGACCATGGCCTCTATACTCTACCAGTTGGTGCTGGGTGACCATGGCCTCTATACTCTCTCAGTTGGTGCTGGGTGACCATGGCCTCTATACTCTACCAGTTGGTGCTGGGTGACCATGGCCTCTATACTCTCTCAGTTGGTGCTGGGTGACCATGGCCTCTATACTCTCTCAGTTGGTGCTGGGTGACCATGGCCTCTATACTCTACCAGTTGGTGCTGGGTGACCATGGCCTCTATACTCTTACAGTTGGTGTTGGGTGACCATGGTCTCTATACTCTACCAGTTGGTGCTGGGTGACCATGGCCTCTATACTCTACCAGTTGGTGTTGGGTGACCATGGCCTCTATACTCTACCAGTTGGTGCTGGGTGACCATGGCCTCTATACTCTTACAGTTGGTGCTGGGTGACCATGGCCTCTATACTCTTACAGTTGGTGTTGGGTGACCATGGCCTCTATACTCTACCAGTTGGTGCTGGGTGACCATGGCCTCTATACTCTTACAGTTGGTGCTGGGTGACCATGGCCTCTATACTCTACCAGTTGGTGCTGGGTGACCATGGTCTCTATACTCTTACAGTTGGTGCTGGGTGACCATGGCCTCTATACTCTACCAGTTGGTGCTGGGTGACCATGGTCTCTATACTCTACCAGTTGGTGCTGGGTGACCATGGTCTCTATACTCTACCAGTTGGTGCTGGGTGACCATGGCCTCTATACTCTACCAGTTGGTGCTGGGTGACCATGGTCTCTATACTCTACCAGTTGGTGCTGGGTGACCATGGCCTCTATACTCTACCAGTTGGTACAGGGGGACCATGGCCTCTATACTCTACCAGTTGGTGCTGGGTGACCATGGCCTCTATACTCTACCAGTTGGTGCTGGGTGACCATGGCCTCTATACTCTACCAGTTGGTGCTGGGTGACCATGGTCTCTATACTCTACCAGTTGGTGCTGCGTGACCATGGCCTCTATACTCTACCAGTTGGTGCAGGGGGACCATGGCCTCTATACTCTACCAGTTGGTGCTGGGTGACCATGGCCTCTATACTCTACCAGTTGGTGCTGGGTGACCATGGCCTCTATACTCTACCAGTTGGTGCTGGGTGACCATGGTCTCTATACTCTACCAGTTGGTGCTGGGTGACCATGGCCTCTATACTCTACCAGTTGGTGCTGGGTGACCATGGCCTCTATACTCTACCAGTTGGTGCTGGGTGACCATGGCCTCTATACTCTACCAGTTGGTGGTGGGTGACCATGGCCTCTATACTCTACCAGTTGGTGCTGGGTGACCATGGCCTCTATACTCTACCAGTTGGTGGTGGGTGACCATGGCCTCTATACTCTACCAGTTGGTGCTGGGTGACCATGGCCTCTATACTCTTACAGTTGGTGCTGGGTGACCATGGTCTCTATACTCTACCAGTTGGTGCTGGGTGACCATGGCCTCTATACTCTACCAGTTGGTGTTGGGTGACCATGGCCTCTATACTCTACCAGTTGGTGCTGGGTGACCATGGGCTCTATACTCTACCAGTTGGTGCTGGGTGACCATGGCCTCTGTACTCTTACAGTTGGTGCTGGGTGACCATGGTCTCTATACTCTACCAGTTGGTGTTGGGTGACCATGGTCTCTATACTCTACCAGTTGGTGCTGGGTGACTATGGCCTCTATACTCTTACAGTTGGTGCTGGGTGACCATGGTCTCTATACTCTTACAGTTGGTGCTGGGTGACCATGGCCTCTATACTCTCTCAGTTGGTGCTGGGTGACCATGGCCTCTGTACTCTTACAGTTGGTGCTGGGTGAC
>NC_092109.1:44373240-44390740 GCF_045679555.1 Salvelinus alpinus
CCCCATGAGTTAATAATTACCAATAGGAATAATGAGCCAGCTGTCTGTACTCATGTACTTAGACAAGAATACATACACGCACACGCACACACACACACACACACAGACACACACACACACACACACACACACACACACACACACACACACACACACACACACACACACACACACACACACACACACACACACACACACACACACACACACACACACACACACACACACACAGTCACACACACGTCCCTGCGTTCCCCAGTGAACCAGCTACAGCACACAGATCGCAGGGGGGGTGGAGGAGAGCAGGTGGAACAGCCCACAGAGGGGACAGGTCTCGGGGGGTGGATGGATTCAGCGTGGTTAAGTTAGGTGTTAAGGTTTTGGAAATGGTTAAAACCAGGTTTAAGTTTATGAATGAATTCAGAGTGGTTAAGTTCGGGGTTAAGGTCAGGGATGTGGATAACACAGAAAAACAAACAATGCTGTATTCACTGCTCTCTCTCCCTCTGTCTCTCTGTCGATCTCTCTCTCCCTCTCTCTCCCTCTGTCGATCTCTCTCTCCCTCTCTCTCCCTCTCTCTCCCTCTCTCTCTCTCCCTCTGTCGATCTCTCTCTCCCTCTCTCTCCCTCTCTCTCCCTCTGTCGATCTCGCTCTCCCTCTCTCTCCCTCCCTCTGTCGATCTCGCTCTCCCTCTCTCTCCCTTTCTGTCGATCTCTCTCTCTCTCCCTCTCTGTCGATCTCGCTCTCCCTCTCTCTCCCTCTCTCTCCCTCTGTCGATCTCGCTCTCCCTCTCTCTCCCTCTCTGTCAATCTCTCTCTCTCGCTCTCCCTCTCTGTCGATGTCGCTTTCGCTCTCTCTCCCTCTCTGTCGATCTCGCTCTCCCTCTCTCTCCCCATTTCTTTCTTTCACTCGCCCTCCATCTCTCTCCCTCTACCTCTCTCTCTCTCTCTCTCTCGCTCTCTCTCATTAGTATGAGTCAGTGTGTCTCTACTGAGCTTACTGCTGACAGAGGAGGCTAGGCCATAGCATGCAATTAAGACACACACACACACACACACACACACACACACACACACACACACACACACACACACACACACACACACACACACACACACACACACACACACACACACACACACACACACACACACACACACACACACACACACACACACACACACACACACGAGGCCTTGGCTCTGCATGTAATTAGGGAAGGAAACAACACTAGCAGCATCTCTCTTGCAGGCCTTTAAACCCACAACAACTGATTTAGATATGTGGAAATTCAAAAAATCATGTTTAAAAGCAATAAGCCGAATGTAAAAAAATATGTATGTTTTTTAAAAGCAATAAGTTCACAAATAACTTTTGTTTGCAGGAAAACACATTACTATGCATTGCCAAAATGGTTGTTTACAAATGTAACTGCTACTACTATGAATGGCCAATCAAACACTGTTACTACTAGCCCTACTGTTACTATCATGACAAATAACTGGCAAAGTCAAACTGACCTAACACGAATTATAACTCTGGTCAAACGTAGATAGGGAATAGATGACTGGGGTCAACGTAGATAGGGAATAGATGACTCTGGTCAACGTAGATAGGGAATAGATGACTCTGGTCAATGTAGATAGGGAATAGATGACTCTGGTCAACGTAGATAGGGAATAGATGACTCTGGTCAACGTAGATAGGGAATAGATGACTCTGGTCAACGTAGATAGGGAATAGATGACTCTGGTCAACGTAGATAGGGAATAGATGACTGTGGTCAAACGTAGATAGGGAATAGATGACTCTGGTCAACGTAGATAGGGAATAGATGACTCTGGTCAACGTAGATAGGGAATAGATGACTGTGGTCAAACGTAGATAGGGAATAGATGACTCTGGTCAATGTAGATAGGGAATAGATGACTCTGGTCAAATGTAGATAGGGAATAGATGACTCTGGTCAATGTAGATAGGGAATAGATGACTCTGGTCAACGTAGATAGGGAATAGATGTCTGGGGTCAACGTAGATAGGGAATAGATGACTGTGGTCAACGTAGATAGGGAATAGATGACTGTGGTCAACGTAGATAGGGAATAGATGACTGGGGTCAACGTAGATAGGGAATAGATGACTCTGGTCAACGTAGATAGGGAATAGATGACTGGGGTCAACGTAGATAGGGAATAGATGACTGTGGTCAACGTAGATAGGGAATAGATGACTCTGGTCAACGTAGATAGGGAATAGATGACTGGGGTCAACGTAGATAGGGAATAGATGACTCTGGTCAACGTAGATAGGGAATAGATGACTTTAGTCAACGTAGATAGGGAATAGATGACTGGGGTCAACGTAGATAGGGAATAGATGACTGGGGTCAACGTAGATAGGGAATAGATGACTCTGGTCAACGTAGATAGGGAATAGATGACTGGGGTCAACGTAGATAGGGAATAGATGACTGTGGTCAACGTAGATAGGGAATAGATGACTGTGGTCAACGTAGATAGGGAATAGATGACTCTGGTCAACGTAGATAGGGAATAGATGACTGTGGTCAACGTAGATAGGGAATAGATGACTGGGGTCAACGTAGATAGGGAATAGATGACTGTGGTCAACGTAGATAGGGAATAGATGACTGGGGTCAACGTAGATAGGGAATAGATGACTCTGGTCAACATAGATAGGGAATAGATGACTCTGGTCAACGTAGATAGGGAATAGATGACTCTGGTCAATGTAGATAGGGAATAGATGACTGTGGTCAACGTAGATAGGGAATAGATGACTGGGGTCAACGTAGATAGGGAATAGATGACTGGGGTCAACGTAGATAGGGAATAGATGACTGGGGTCAACGTAGATAGGGAATAGATGACTGGGGTCAACGTAGATAGGGAATAGATGACTGTGGTCAACGTAGATAGGGAATAGATGACTCTGGTCAACGTAGATAGGGAATAGATGACTGGGGTCAACGTAGATAGGGAATAGATGACTGGGGTCAACGTAGATAGGGATAGATGACTGGGGTCAACGTAGATAGGGAATAGATGACTGTGGTCAACGTAGATAGGGAATAGATGACTCTGGTCAATGTAGATAGGGAATAGATGACTGTGGTCAACGTAGATAGGGAATAGATGACTGGGGTCAACGTAGATAGGGAATAGTATGTAATTTGGGACACTTTGCTATTTCAAAATGTAGCTACAGTATAATAGATTAGGACAAAGCACATATCCAGAACCAGTTGAATGGTGTAAAAACACCCACACAATTCCTGATTAGCATAAGCTCTCCACTTGTCTTTTTCAACATGATAAACACATTTATATTCATCAGGGACCAGGCAAGTCACAGCGGTAATAATAGCCTTTAATATGGCTTTAATACAGGCTTTAATACAGGCTTCAATACAGGTATTAATACAGGCTTTAATACAGGTATTAATACAGGTGTTAATACAGGATTTAATACAGGTATTAATACAGGATTTAATACAGGTATTAATACAGGCTTTAATAAGGCTTTAATAAGGCTTTAATACAGGTATTAATACAGGCTTTAATAAGGCTTTAATAAGGCTTTAATACAGGCTTTAATACAGGCTTTAATACAGGTGTTAATACAGGTATTAATACAGGCTTTAATACAGGTATTAATACAGGCTTTAATACAGGTATTAATACAGGCTTTAATACAGGTATTAATACAGGCTTTAATACAGGTATTAATACAGGCTTTAATACAGGTATTAATACAGGCTTTAATAAGGCTTTAATACAGGCTTTAATACAGGCTTTAATACAGGTGTTAATACAGGTATTAATACAGGCTTTAATACAGGTATTAATACAGGCTTTAATACAGGTATTAATACAGGTATTAATACAGGTGTTAATACAGGATTTAATACAGGTATTAATACAGGATTTAATACAGGTATTAATACAGGCTTTAATAAGGCTTTAATAAGGCTTTAATACAGGTATTAATACAGGCTTTAATAAGGCTTTAATAAGGCTTTAATACAGGCTTTAATACAGGCTTTAATACAGGTGTTAATACAGGTATTAATACAGGCTTTAATACAGGTATTAATACAGGCTTTAATACAGGTATTAATACAGGCTTTAATACAGGTATTAATACAGGCTTTAATACAGGTATTAATACAGGCTTTAATAAGGCTTTAATAAGGCTTTAATACAGGTATTAATACAGGCTTTAATACAGGTATTAATACAGGCTTTAATAAGGCTTTAATAAGGCTTTAATACAGGTATTAATACAGGCTTTAATAAGGCTTTAATAAGGCTTTAATACAGGTATTAATACAGGCTTTAATAAGGTTTTAATAAGGCTTTAATACAGGTGTTAATACAGGCTTTAATAAGGCTTTAATACAGGTGTTAATAAAGGTATTAAAACAGGCTTAACGGAGAGAGAACAACCTGTTATAGAGTTCATTCTCACAAACACAGGTAGAAAGATGCGCACACACACACACACACACACACACACACACACACACACACACACACACACACACACACACACACACACACACACACACACACACACACACACACACACACACACACAGGCAAACCCACACACGCACGAGCATGCAATCACAGGTATGCTCGCAGGAACATACACGCCTACGCAAGTGAGCACAAACATACATACCCATGAGGACAGAACACACACACAGACTCACACACACACACACACACACACACACACACACACACACACACACACACACACACACACACACACACACACACACACACACACACACACACAGACTCACACACACATAAATAGAGACGAAGCGGGGGCATAGCAATTACAGACAAGCCTACTGCTCTCACAGGGAAATGTAAAATTACTTTATTGTTGGAATGTATTCATGCATTTAATTTATCTATTTCTCTCTCTCCTCTCTCTCTTTCCCCTCTCTCTCCTTCCTCTCTCTCCTTTCTCTCTCTCCTTTCTCTCCTTCCTCTCTCTCTCCTTCCTCTCTCTCCTTTCTCTCTCTCCTTTCTCTCTCTCCTTTCTCTCTCTCTCCTTTCTCTCTCTCTCCTTCCTCTCTCTGTCCTTTCTCTCTCTCTCCTTCCTCTCTCTGTCCTTTCTCTCTCTCCTTTCTCTCTCTCCTTTCTCTCTCTCCTTTCTCTCTCTGTCCTTTCTCTCTCTCCTTTCTCTCTCTCCTTTCTCTCTCTCCTTTCTCTCTCTCCTTCCTCTCTCTGTCCTTTCTCTCTCTCCTTTCTCTCTCTCCTTTATCTCTCTCCTTTCTCTCTCTCCTTTCCCTCTCTCCTTTCTCAATTTAATTCAAAGGGGCTTTATATTGGTATGAGAAACATGTTGATATTACCAAAGCAAGTGAAAACACAAGAACAACAATCAGACATTAACAGTAAACATTATAGAAAGGTTTTAAATATATTATTATATTACGATATTAATATTATTATAGTTATACAGTATTATTATTATTGTATTATTATTTATTATATTATTAGTGGTTAAAAAATGTGATATAACATCTGCAATGTTACATTAAAAGCTACACATAGTGTTGTAACAAATACTGTAGTAGAATGTACAAAACTTCTAAGCACATTTTCAATTGACTGCGAACAACAAACAAAGTCACTTGTTCTCTGCACCAAATCACCCTTTCAACTTGGATACATACACTATTCAATCTCAGTATCTACTTTCCAAAATGCAAAAATCACTTGCAAGAAACTCAGTCCAGCTTTTAATTAACTTACTTTCTGGGAAAGTTGAAAGAGTACAATTCACAAGGTGTAATTCACTGTAAGCTGATGAACACCAAGCACACAGAAATTAGATAATATATCAGCTGTGTTTCTACAGGAGACAAGTGGAATACATCACAGTGTTGTGTTTCTACAGGAGACAACTGGAATACATCACAGTGTTGTGTTTCTACAGGAGACAACTGGAATACATCACAGTGTTGTGTTTCTACAGGAGACAACTGGAATACCTCACAGTGTTGTGTTGTGTTTCTACAGGAGACAACTGGAATACATCACAGTGTTGTGTTTCTACAGGAGACAACAGGAATACATCACAGTGTTGTGTTTCTACAGGAGACAACAGGAATACATCACAGTGCTGTGTTTCTACAGGAGACAAGTGGAATACATCACAGTGCTGTGTGTCTACAGGAGACAACTGGAATACATCACAGTGCTGTGTTTCTACAGGAGACAACTGGAATACATCACAGTGTTGTGTTTCTACAGGAGACAACTGGAATACATCACAGTGTTGTGTCTCTACAGGAGACAACTGGAATACATCACAGTGTTGTGTTTCTACAGGAGACAACTGGAATACATCACAGTGCTATATCTCTACAGGAGACAACTGGAATACATCACTTCTCTATGTTTCTACAGGAGACAACTGGAATACATCACTTCTCTATGTTTCTACAGGAGACAACTGGAATACATCACAGTGTTGTGTTTCTACAGGAGACAACTGGAATAGATCACAGTGTGGTGTTTCTACAGGAGACAACTGGAATACATCACAATGATGTGTTTCTACAGGAGACAACTGGAATACATCACAGTGTTGTGTTTCTACAGGAGACAACTGGAATACATCACTTCTCTATGTTTCTACAGGAGACAACTGGAATACATCACAGTGTTGTGTTTCTACAGGAGACAACTGGAATACATCACAGTGTTGTGTTTCTACAGGAGACAACTGGAATAGATCACAGTGTGGTGTTTCTACAGGAGACAACTGGAATACATCACAATGATGTGTTTCTACAGGAGACAACTGGAATACATCACAGTGTTGTGTTTCTACAGGAGACAACTGGAATACATCACTTCTCTATGTTTCTACAGGAGACAACTGGAATACATCACAGTGTTGTGTTTCTACAGGAGACAACTGGAATACATCACAGTGATGTGTTTCTACAGGAGACAACTGGAATACATCACAGTGTTGTGTTTCTACAGGAGACAACTGGAATAGATCACAGTGTTGTGTTTCTACAGGAGACAACTGGAATAATTCACAGTGTTGTGTTTCTACAGGAGACAACTGGAATACATCACAGTGCTGTGTTTCTACAGGAGACAACTGGAATACATCACAGTGCTGTGTTTCTACAGGAGACAAGTGGAATACATCACAGTGCTGTGTTTCTACAGGAGACAACTGGAATACATCACAGTGTTGTGTTTCTACTGGAGACAACTGGAATACATCACAGTGTTGTGTTTCTACAGGAGACAAGTGGAATACATCACAGTGCTGTGTTTCTACAGGAGACAACTGGAATACATCACAGTGTGGTGTTTCTACAGGAGACAACTGGAATATATCACAGTGTTGTGTTTCTACAGGAGACAAGTGGAATACATCATAGTGTTGTGTTTCTACAGGAGACAACTGGAATACATCACAGTGTTGTGTTTCTACAGGAGACAACTGGAATACATCACAGTGTTGTGTTTCTACAGGAGACAACTGGAATACATCACTTCTCTATGTTTCTCCAGGAGACAACTGGAATACATCACAATGATGTGTTTCTACAGGAGACAACTGGAATACATCACTTCTCTATGTTTCTCCAGGAGACAACTGGAATACATCACAATGATGTGTTTCTACAGGAGACAACTGAAATACATCACAGTGTTGTGTTTCTACAGGAGACAACTGGAATACATCACTTCTCTATGTTTCCACAGGAGACAAGTGGAATACATCACAGTGATGTGTTTCTACAGGAGACAACTGGAATACATCACAATGATGTGTTTCTACAGGAGACAACTGGAATACATCACAGTGTTGTGTTTCTACAGGAGACAACTGGAATACATCACAGTGCTGTGTTTCTACAGGAGACAACTGGAATACATCACAGTGCTGTGTTTCTACAGGAGACAACTGGAATACCTCACAGTGTTGTGTCTCTACAGGAGACAACTGGAATACATCACAATGATGTGTTTCTACAGGAGACAACTGGAATACATCACAGTGCTGTGTTTCTACAGGAGAAAACTGGAATACATCACAGTGTTGTGTCTCTACAGGAGACAACTGGAATACATCACAGTGTTGTGTTTCTACAGGAGACAACTGGAATATATCACAGTGCTGTGTTTCTACAGGAGACAACTGGAATACATCACAGTGCTATATCTCTACAGGAGACAACTGGAATACATCACTTCTCTATGTTTCTACAGGAGACAACTGGAATACATCACTTCTCTATGTTTCTACAGGAGACAACTGGAATACATCACAGTGTTGTGTTTCTACAGAAGACAACTGGAATAGATCACAGTGTGGTGTTTCTACAGGAGACAACTGGAATACATCACAATGATGTGTTTCTACAGGAGACAACTGGAATACATCACAGTGTTGTGTTTCTACAGGAGACAACTGGAATACATCACTTCTCTATGTTTCTACAGGAGACAACTGGAATACATCACAGTGTTGTGTTTCTACAGGAGACAACTGGAATAGATCACAGTGTGGTGTTTCTACAGGAGACAACTGGAATACATCACAGTGATGTGTTTCTACAGGAGACAACTGGAATACATCACAGTGTTGTGTTTCTACAGGAGACAACTGGAATAGATCACAGTGTTGTGTTTCAACAGGAGACAACTGGAATAATTCACAGTGTTGTGTTTCTACAGGAGACAACTGGAATATATCACAGTGCTGTGTTTCTACAGGAGACAACTGGAATACATCACAGTGCTGTGTTTCTACAGGAGACAACAGGAATACATCACAGTGCTGTGTTTCTACAGGAGACAACTGGAATACATCACAGTGCTGTGTTTCTACAGGAGACAACAGGAATACATCACAGTGTTGTGTTTCTACAGGAGACAACTGGAATACATCACAGTGTTGTGTTTCTACAGGAGACAACTGGAATACATCACAGTGCTGTGTTTCTACAGGAGACAAGTGGAATACATCACAGTGTTGTGTTTCTACAGGAGACAACTGGAATACCTCACAGTGCTGTGTTTCTATAGGAGACAACTGGAATACATCACAGTGCTGTGTTTCTACAGGAGACAACTGGAATACATCACAGTGTTGTGTCTCTACAGGAGACAACTGGAATACATCACAGTGTTGTGTTTCTACAGGAGACAACTGGAATACATCACAGTGCTATATATCTACAGGAGACAACTGGAATACATCACTTCTCTATGTTTCTACAGGAGACAACTGGAATACATCACTTCTCTATGTTTATACAGGAGACAACTGGAATACATCACTTCTCTATGTTTCTACAGGAGACAACTGGAATACATCACAGTGTTGTGTTTCTACAGGAGACAACTGGAATAGATCACAGTGTGGTGTTTCTACAGGAGACAACTGGAATACATCACAATGATGTGTTTCTACAGGAGACAACTGGAATACATCACAGTGCTGTGTTTCTACAGGAGACAACTGGAATACCTCACAGTGTTGTGTCTCTACAGGAGACAACTGGAATACATCACAATGATGTGTTTCTACAGGAGACAACTGGAATACATCACAATGATGTGTTTCTACAGGAGAAAACTGGAATACATCACAGTGTTGTGTCTGTACAGGAGACAACTGGAATACATCACAGTGTTGTGTTTCTACAGGAGACAACTGGAATATATCACAGTGTTGTGTTTCTACAGGAGACAACTGGAATACATCACAGTGCTATATCTCTACAGGAGACAACTGGAATACATCACTTCTCTATGTTTCTACAGGAGACAACTGGAATACATCACTTCTCTATGTTTCTACAGGAGACAACTGGAATACATCACAGTGTTGTGTTTCTACAGAAGACAACTGGAATAGATCACAGTGTGGTGTTTCTACAGGAGACAACTGGAATACATCACAATGATGTGTTTCTACAGGAGACAACTGGAATACATCACAGTGTTGTGTTTCTACAGGAGACAACTGGAATACATCACTTCTCTATGTTTCTACAGGAGACAACTGGAATACATCACAGTGTTGTGTTTCTACAGGAGACAACTGGAATAGATCACAGTGTGGTGTTTCTACAGGAGACAACTGGAATACATCACAGTGATGTGTTTCTACAGGAGACAACTGGAATACATCACAGTGTTGTGTTTCTACAGGAGACAACTGGAATAGATCACAGTGTTGTGTTTCAACAGGAGACAACTGGAATAATTCACAGTGTTGTGTTTCTACAGGAGACAACTGGAATATATCACAGTGCTGTGTTTCTACAGGAGACAACTGGAATACATCACAGTGCTGTGTTTCTACAGGAGACAACAGGAATACATCACAGTGTTGTGTTTCTACAGGAGACAACTGGAATACATCACAGTGTTGTGTTTCTACAGGAGACAACTGGAATACGTCACAGTGCTGTGTTTCTATAGGAGACAACTGGAATACATCACAGTGTTGTGTTTCTACAGGAGACAACTGGAATACGTCACAGTGCTGTGTTTCTATAGGAGACAACTGGAATACATCACAGTGTTGTGTTTCTACAGGAGACAACTGGAATACATCACAGTGCTGTGTTTCTACAGGAGACAAGTGGAATACATCACAGTGTTGTGTTTCTACAGGAGACAACTGGAATACCTCACAGTGCTGTGTTTCTATAGGAGACAACTGGAATACATCACAGTGCTGTGTTTCTACAGGAGACAACTGGAATACATCACAGTGTTGTGTCTCTACAGGAGACAACTGGAATACATCACAGTGTTGTGTTTCTACAGGAGACAACTGGAATATATCACAGTGCTGTGTTTCTACAGGAGACAACTGGAATACATCACAGTGCTATATCTCTACAGGAGACAACTGGAATACATCACTTCTCTATGTTTCTACAGGAGACAACTGGAATACATCACTTCTCTATGTTTATACAGGAGACAACTGGAATACATCACTTCTCTATGTTTCTACAGGAGACAACTGGAATACATCACAGTGTTGTGTTTCTACAGGAGACAACTGGAATAGATCACAGTGTGGTGTTTCTACAGGAGACAACTGGAATACATCACAATGATGTGTTTCTACAGGAGACAACTGGAATACATCACAGTGTTGTGTTTCTACAGGAGACAACTGGAATACATCACTTCTCTATGTTTCTACAGGAGACAACTGGAATACATCACAGTGTTGTGTTTCTACAGGAGACAACTGGAATAGATCACAGTGTGGTGTTTCTACAGGAGACATATGGAATACATCACAGTGATGTGTTTCTACAGGAGACAACTGGAATACATCACAGTGTTGTGTTTCTACAGGAGACAACTGGAATAGATCACAGTGTTGTGTTTCTACAGGAGACAACTGGAATAATTCACAGTGTTGTGTTTCTACAGGAGACAACTGGAATACATCACAGTGCTGTGTTTCTACAGGAGACAACTGGAATACATCACAGTGTTGTGTTTCTACTGGAGACAACTGGAATACATCACAGTGTTGTGTTTCTACAGGAGACAAGTGGAATACATCACAGTGCTGTGTTTCTACAGGAGACAACTGGAATACATCACAGTGTGGTGTTTCTACAGGAGACAACTGGAATATATCACAGTGTTGTGTTTCTACAGGAGACAAGTGGAATACATCACAGTGTTGTGTTTCTACAGGAGACAACTGGAATACATCACAGTGTTGTGTTTCTACAGGAGACAACTGGAATACATCACAGTGTTGTGTTTCTACAGGAGACAACTGGAATACATCACTTCTCTATGTTTCTCCAGGAGACAACTGGAATACATCACAATGATGTGTTTCTACAGGAGACAACTGGAATACATCACTTCTCTATGTTTCTCCAGGAGACAACTGGAATACATCACAATGATGTGTTTCTACAGGAGACAACTGAAATACATCACAGTGTTGTGTTTCTACAGGAGACAACTGGAATACATCACTTCTCTATGTTTCCACAGGAGACAAGTGGAATACATCACAGTGATGTGTTTCTACAGGAGACAACTGGAATACATCACAATGATGTGTTTCTACAGGAGACAACTGGAATACATCACAGTGCTGTGTTTCTACAGGAGACAACTGGAATACATCACAGTGTTGTGTTTCTACAGGAGACAACTGGAATACATCACAGTGCTGTGTTTCTACAGGAGAAAACTGGAATACATCACAGTGTTGTGTCTCTACAGGAGACAACTGGAATACATCACTTCTCTATGTTTCTACAGGAGACAACTGGAATACATCACTTCTCTATGTTTCTACAGGAGACAACTGGAATACATCACAGTGTTGTGTTTCTACAGGAGACAACTGGAATACATCACAGTGTTGTGTGTCTACAGGAGACAAGTGGAATACATCACAGTGTTGTGTTTCTACAGGAGACAACTGGAATACATCACAGTGCTGTGTTTCTACTGGAGACAACTGGAATACATCCTATTCCTGATGATTTTCCCTATGTATGTACTGTACAACGTTATTGAAACTAAGACTGATATACACTACATGACCAAAAGTATGTGGACACCTGCTCGTAGAACATCTTATTCCAAAACCCTGGGCATTAATATGGAGTTGGTCTCTGCTGCTATAAACAGTATCCACTCTTCTGGGAAGTCATTAATATGGAGTTGGTCCCCCTTTGCTGCTATAACAGCCTCCACTCTTCTGGGAAGGCTTTCCACTAGATGTTGGAACATTGCTGTGGGGACTTGCTTCCATTCAGCCACAAGAGCATTACTGAGGTCCGGCACTGATGTTGGGCAATGATGTTGGGCTGACAGTCGGCGTTCCAATTCATCCCAAAGGTGTTTGATGGGGTTGAGGTCAGGGCTCTGTGCAGGCTAGTCAAGTTCTTCCACGCCGATCTCGACAAACCATTTCGTATGGACCTCGCTTTGAACACGGGGGCATTGTCATGCTGAAACAGGAAAGGACCTTCCCCAAACTGTTGCCACAAAGTTGGAAGCACAGAATCGTGTAGAATGTCATTGTATGCTGTAGGGTTAAGATGTCCCTTCACTGGAACTAAGGGGCCCGAACCATGAAAAACAGCCCCAGATCATTTTTCCTCATCCACCAAACTTTACAGTTGGCACTATGCACTGAGGCAGGTAGTGTTCTCCTGGCATCCGACAAACCTAAATTAATCTGTCGGACTGCCAGATGGGGAAGCGGGATTCATCTCAACAAAGAACGCGTTTCTACTGTTCCAGAGTCCAATGGTGGCGAGCTTTCTACCACTCCAGCCGATGCTTGGCATTGCGCATGGTGACCTTAGGCTTGTGTGCAGCTGCTCGGCCATGGAAACCCATTTCATGAAGCTCCCGACGAACAGTTATTTTGCTGACGTTGCTTCAAGAGAAAGTTTGGAACTGAGAAAACACGATATTTACGCGCTTCACCACTCGGCGGTCCCATTCGGTGCGCTTGTGTGGTCTGCCACTTCGCGGCTGAGCCGTTGTTGCTCCTAGATGTTTCCATTTCAAAATGACAGCCTTTACAGTTGACCGGGACAGCTCTAGCACGGCAAAACATTTGACGACCTGACTTGTTGGAAAGGTGGCATCCTATGACGATGCCACGTTGAAAGTCACTGAGCTCTTCAGTACGGACCATTCTACTGCCAATGTTTGTCTATTGAGATTACATAGCTGTGTGCTCGATTTTTATACACCTGTCAGCAACGGATGAGGCTGAAATAGAATCAACCAATTTGAAGGGGTGTCCACATACTTTTGTATATATAGTGTATTTCTCAAAATGCTGTGTGCCCAGGCTGTGTGTCCATGCTGTGTGTCCAGGCTGTGTGTCCAGGCTGTGTGCCCAGGCTGTGTGTCCAGGCTGTGTGTCCAGGCTGTGTGTCCAGGCTGTGTGTCCAGGCTGTGTGTCCAGGCTGTGTGTCCAGGCTGTGTGTCCATGCTGTGTGTCCAGGCTGTGTGTCCAGGCTGTGTGTCCAGGCTGTGTGTCCAGGCTGTATGTCCAGGCTCTATGTCCAGAGGCTGTGTGTCCAGGCTGTGTGCCCAGGCTGTGTGTCCAGGCTGTGTGTCCAGGCTGTGTGTCCATGCTGTGTGTCCAGGCTGTGTGTCCATGCTGTGTGTCCAGGCTCTATGTCCAGAGGCTGTGTGTCCAGGCTGTGTGCCCAGCTATGTGTCCAGGCTGTGTGTCCAGGCTGTGTGTCCAGGCTGTGTGTCCAGGCTGTGTGTCCAGGCTGTGTGTCCAGGCTGTGTGTCCAGGCTGTGTGTCCAGGCTGTGTGTACATGTGCTGGCAAGTGTGTATGTTTGTGTGAATGATTGAGTTGTGTGTGTGTTTTTTGTCAGTGTAGGTGTGTGTGTGTGTGTGTGTGTGTGTGTGTGTGTGTGTGTGTGTGTGTGTGTGTGTGTGTGTGTGTGTGTGTGTGTGTGTGTGTGTGTGTGTGTGTGTGTGTGTGTGTGTATTTTGTTTGTATCCCTACTGGTTATTGTGATAATCTATCTATCACCCACGAGGAATGACTGGCTTTGTTTAGAACATATTCCTATGCAAGGTGTGGTAGGAAGCCAACGCTGTCCTAGTGTCTATGCAGCACACTACATTTGACCGCGGCCCTGTGGGAGTGTAGTGCACTACAAAGGGAATACGGGTGTAATGTAAGACCGCGAGGTATGTGATTTGATTGACAGCTTGATCCTGAGTAGGGTTCCACATCTAAACAATAACATCAACAACACAGTATGAAAACAAACAAACAAACAAACAAACAAACACAGCACAACAAGGAACTTCTGTATCAACAAGATCAGTATGACAGTAAAACAACGGTTGTAGTCCAACATAGCAGTCTATTCCCTTAATAGGGCACTACTTGTGGCCCAAGGGCCCACGGGGTATAGGGTACCATTTGTGACCGTCCCAGATTACCATCTCAACAACAGCAGGGGAAGCAGCAGAATGCTCGTGATGTAAGGTCTGATTGGCATCCAAAACACATCACATGACGTCCGCCGTAACGTCTCAGAAGGAATAACAGCTCCTGTCTCATCGGTTCCCACTACATGTTGTAGAGTATGATGCGTAAAATGTCTTGTATTGATTACTTGATACTGAGATAGCAGCGTATTGATCGTATGTTACTGAGACACACAGCAGTGACATTACAGACAGCGTTAATATATATGTGTGTGTGTACGGTAAAGCTGTGTCGACAGTATAGCTGTCCCAACGCAGGAGTGGCTTCGGGACAAGTCTCTGAATGTCCTTGAATGGCCCAGCCAGAGCCTGGACGTGAACGCGATCGAACATCTCTGGAGAGACCTGAAAATAGCTGTGCAACAACGCTCCCCATCCAACCTGACAGAGCTTGAGAGGATCTGCAGAGAAGAATGAGAGAAACTCCACAAATACAGGTGTGCCAAGCTTGTAGCATCATACCCAAGAAGACTAGAGGCTGTAATCGCTGCCAAAGGTGCTTCAACAAAGTATTGAGTAAAGGGTCTGAATACTGATGTAAATGTCTGAATATTTGTGATATTATAGTTTTTAGTAATTTTTTACAAAAATAAATTCAAAACAGTTTTTTTGCTCTCTCGTTATGTGCTATTGTGTGTAGATTGATGAAAAAAATGTTTAAAAAAAATCAAATAAAAACATGTCGAATAAGGCTGTAACTTAACAAAATGCGGAAAAAGTCAAGGGTTCTGAACACTTTACGAATGCCACTGTAGTTACAGAAAGGAGAGTCACAGTTTTCTCTGAGTATAGAATGCTCACTGTCTTAATATGGAGTTTGTTGGTCCACTTTACAACCCGGAGTAGGCTGTAGTTAGTACGGTTTAGATGTGTCCGCTGAGCTGAGCAGAGCGCGCCATTTACAGTCAATAGGCCTACATCAAGTAGCCTTGGCATACACTTTAGGAGAAAAAAAAGCATCACTCTAGCCAGCTGCTGCTCACATCCATTTCCCCTAAATCAGCTCTCTACCAGCTCCACATCCATCACCACCCCTCCTCCTCTTCCTCTTCCACTTCCTCAGGTACTATTGTCGGACAGCTGCTCACTCTTTCAACTCTCCCCAAATCGTCAGTCGCTAACCCCTCCATGTCAGTACCCTCCTCACCATCTCACCATCCTCCTCATCATATCACCATCCTCTTCATCATAACACCATCCTCATCATCTCACCATCTCATCCCTCTCCTCACCATCTCACCATCTCACCATCCTCTTCACCATTTTATCAATCTCACTGCACCCCTCTCCTCCCCTGCACTCCACTTCATTACCTATGTGTCTCCAGTCCTTCTCCTTCTCTCCCCACTTCTCCCCCAAAATCCATTGAGGCTTATTTTCTGGGCTATTCCCTCCCTCCTTTCCGAAGTCTTCTTCGCTCTCTCTGTCCTCCTCCTCCTCATCTCCTCCCTCCCTCCATTGCTCATCTCCTCCTGTCAGTGTGACCATGTCAATATTACAATAATTCCTCTCCTCTCATGTTCCCTCCTCCTCCTCCTCCACCTCCTTAACTCCATCCCTCTCTCCCTCTCCTCCTCCACCTCCTTAACACCATCCCTCTCTCCCTCTCCTCCTCCACCTACACCTCCTTAACTCCATCCCTCTCTTCCTCTCCTCCTCCTACACCTCCTTAACTCCATCCATCTCTCCCTCTCCTCCTCCTCCACCTCCTTAACTCCATCCCTCTCTCCCTCTCCTCCTCCTCCTCCACCTCCTTAACTCCATCACTCTCTCCTCCTCCTCCTCCTCCTCTTCCTCCTTAACTCCATCCCTCTCTCCCGCTCCTCCTCCTCCTCCTCCTCTTCCTCCTTAACTCCATCCCTCTCTCCCTTTCCTCCTCCACCTACACCTCCTTAACTCCATCCCTCTCCTTCTCCTCTTCCTCCTTAACTCCATCCCTATCTCCCTATCGTCATCCACCTCTACCTCCTTAACTCCATCCCTCTCTCCCTCTCCTCCTCCTCTTCCTCCCTCTCATCCTCCTTCTCCTCCTCCTCCTCCACCTCCTTAACTCCATCCCTCTCCTCCTCCTCTTCCTCCCTCTCATCCTCCTTCTCCTCCTCCTCCTCTTCCTCTTTAACTCCATCCCTCTCTCCCTCTCCTCCACCTCCTCCTCCTTTTCCTCCTTAACTCCATCCCTCTCTCCCTCTCCTCCACCTCCTCCTCCTCCTCCACCTCCTTAACTCCATCCCTCTCTCCCTCTCCTCCTCCTCTTCCTCCTTAACTCCATCCCTCTCTCCCTCTCCTCCTCCTCTTCCTCCTTAACTCCATCCCTCTCTCCCTCTCCTCCACCTCCTCCTCCTTTTCCTCCTTAACTCCATCCCTCTCCCCCTCTCCTCCTCCTCCTCCCTCTCCTCCTCCTCCTCCACCTCCACCTCCTTAACTCCATCC
>NC_092109.1:44395740-44408240 GCF_045679555.1 Salvelinus alpinus
TGTTCCTCTGGTGATGTAGAGATTCATCCCTGCAGCACCTAGCTCCACTCCCATTCCCCAGGCGCTCTCATTTGTTGACTTCTGTAACCGTAAAAGCCTTGGTTTCATGTATGTTAATATCAGAAGCCTACTCCCTAAGTTTGTTTTACTCACTGCTTTAGCACACTCTGCCAACCCGGATGTTCTAGCCGTGTCTGAATCATGGCTTAGGAAGGCCACCAAAAACCCTGACATTTCCATCCCTAACTACAATATTTTCCGACAAGATAGAACTGCCAAAGGGGGCGGAGTTGCAATCTACTGTAGAGATAGCCTGCAGAGTTCTGTCTTACTATCCAGGTCTGTGCCCAAACAATTCAAGCTTCTACTTAAAAAAATCCACCTTTCCAGAAACAAGTCTTTCACCGTTGCCGCTTGTCTTAGACCCCCTCAGCCCCCAGCTGTGCCCTGGACACCATATGTTAATTGATTGCCTCCCATCTGTCTTCAGAGCTCGTGCTGCTAGGTGACCTAAACTGGAACATGCTTAACACCCCGGCCGTCCTACAATCTAAGCTTGATGCCCTCAATCTCACACAAATTATCAATGAACCTACCAGGTACAACCCCAAATCCGTAAACACGGGCACCCTCATATCATCCTCATATCATCCTGACCAACCTGCCCTCTAAATACACCTCTGCTGTCTTCAACCAGGATCTAAGGTCTTCGAAAGCCAAGTTAACAAACAGGTCAACGACCATTTTGAATCCCACCGTACCTTCTCCACAATGCAATCTGGTTTCAGAGCTGGTCATAGTGCACCTCAGCCACGCTCAAGGGCCTAAACGATATCATAACTGCTATCGATAAAAGACAGCACTGTGAAGCCGTCTTCATCGACCTGGCCAAGGCTTTCCACTCTGTCAATCACCACGTTCTTATCGGCAGACTCAACAGCCTTGGTTTCTCAAATGACCGCTTCGCCTGGTTCACCAACTACTTCTCAGACAGAGTTAGGTGTGTAAAATCGGAGGGACTGTTGTCCGGACTGGCAGTCTCTATGGGGGTGCAACAGGGTTCAATTCTCGGGCCGACTCTTTTCTCTGTATACATTAAAGATGTCGCTCTTGCTGCTGGTGATTCTCTGATCCACCTCTACGCACCGGATACCATTCTGTATACATCTGGCCCTTCTTTGGACACTCTGTTAACTAACCTCCAGACGAGCATCAATGCCATACAACTCTCCTTCTGTGGCCTGCAGCTGCTCTTAAATGCAAGTAAAACTAAATGCATGCTCTTCAACCGATCGCTGCCTGCACCTGCCCGCCCGTCCAGCATCACTACTCTGGACGGTTCTGACTTGGAATATGTAGACAATTACAAATACCTAGATGTCTGGTTAGACTGTAAACTCTCCTTCCAGACTCACATTAAGCATCTCCAATCCAAAATTAAATCTGGATTTGCTTCCTATTTCGCAACAAAGCATCCTTCACTCATGCTGCCAAACATACCGTCATAAAACTGATTATCCTACCGATCCTTGACTTCGGCGATGTCATTTACAAAATAGCCTCCAATACTCTACTCAGCAAATTGGATGCAGTCTATCACAGTGCCATCCGTTTCGTCACCAAAGCCCAGTATACTACCCACCACTGCGACCTGTATGCTCTCGTTGGCTGGCCCTCGCTTCATATTCGTGGCCAAACCCACTGGCTCCAGGTCATCTATAAGTCTTTGCTAAGTAAAGCCCCGCCTTATCTCAGCCTTATCTCAGCTCACTGGTCACCATAACAACACCCACCCGTAGCACGCGCTCCAGCAGGTATATCTCACTGGTCATCCCCAAAGCCAATTCCTGCTTTGGCCGCCTTTCCTTCCAGTTCTCTGCTGCCAATGACTGGAACGAATTGCAAAAATCACTGAAGCTGGAAACTCCTATCTCCCTCACTAACTGTAAGCATCAGCTGTCAGAGCAGCTCACAGATCATTACACCTGTACATAGCCCATCTGTAAATAGCCCAACCAACTACCTCATCTCCATATTAATCCCCGCGCTGACAAGGTAAAAATCTGTCGTTCTGCCCCTGAACAAGGCAGTTAACCCACTGTTCCTAGGAGGTGTTGTATACGGGTGATTAAAGATTAGAGGTGTTATATATGGGTGATTAAAGATGAAATATTAGAGGTATTGTATACGGGTGATTAAATATTAAATATTAGAGGTGTTATATATGGGTGATTAAATATTAACGATTAGAGGTGTTATATGTGGGTGATTAAAGATTAGAGGTGTTATATATGGGTGATTAAAGATTAGAGATGTATACGGGTGATTAGAGCTTGAAGATTAGCTGTGTTTTATAGGGGTGATTACAGATTGAAGATGAGAGGTGTTGATTTGATTTGATTAAAGCTTGAAGATTAGAGGTGTTTTATATGTGGTGAGAAAAGATGAAACACAAGAGAGAAAGAAAATAGGCTTTGTAGGTCACTGTCTCTCCTCTCACCCTCGTTCCTCGTTCCCTCCAGCAGTAGCTCAATGCACAGTTATAAAATCTACATTTATTGTTCAAATTAAATTAAGAATTTTAAATGTCATGGTATATACTTGTAGGTAAAAATGTCACAACGATCATTTTATTTGATTTAGAAAAAAAGCTTGTTCGTTGATTTAAATAGGCCTCAAAAAATGAAAAATGAAAACTCACTGAAGTCAAGGAATACTAACGTCCCTGTCAATATCCAATCAATCAATATCCATCAATATATATATAATCAATTAACCGTGTCCTTCCCTACGAAACACACCTCACATCCCCCCCAGCCGCCTCACACCTCCCCAGCCCTCTCTCTCTCTCTCTCACTCTCTCTCTCTCTCTCTCTCTCTCTCTCCCTCTCACTCCATCCCCCCCTCCCTCCCTCCCTCCCTCCCTCCCTCCCTCCCTCCCTCTCTCTCTCTCTCTCTCTCTCTCTCTCTCTCTCTCTCCCTCACTCTCTCCTCTCCCTCTCTCCCTCTCCCTCTCCCTCCCTCTCTCTCTCTCTCTCTCTCTCTCTCTCTCTCTCCCTCTCTCCCTCCCTCCCTCCCTCCCTCCCTCCCTCCCTCCCTCCCTCCCTCCCTCTCTCTCTCTCTCTCTCTCTCTCTCTCTCTCTCTCTCTCTCTCTCTCTCTCTCTCTCTCTCTCTCTCTCTCTCTCTCTCTCTCTGTCTCTCTCTCTCTCTCTCTCTCCTTGTCTGTCCCTCTATCCTTGTCTGTCCCTCTCTCCTTCTCTCTCGCTCTCTCTCTCTCTCTCTCTCTGGTAAGTAGATCTATCTTTCTGTTTTGCTCTAATGAAGCTGTAGTGTTTAAACTAGATCTCAGTGGACACACACACACACTAATGGGAATGTGAGGAGGCCTCCCACTGTGTGTTTTCCTGTCCTCCTTTCTCCTGTTCGTTAAGCTGTATTTTTCTCCTATCACATTCTTTTTCTCACGTTCTTGTATTCTCCTAAAATGTTTTCCAACTACAAATGATTATCTTCCAACTTTCAAATAAGAACGAAACCTGTGAGCCCCAGGCAATGACCTGTTGGTCAAACAGGTCCTGGAGAAGAGAGGAAAGTAGAGGGGGAGTAGGGGAAGACAGGAGAGGAGAGGAGGAGAAGAGAGGAGAGGAGAAGAGAAGAGAGGAGAAGAGAGGAGGAGAGGAGTAGGGGAAGAGAGGAGAGGAGAAGAGAGGAGAAGAGAGGGGACAAGAGGAGAAGAGAGGAGAACAGAGGAGAGGAAGAGTAGGGTAAGAGAGGAGGAGTAGGGTAAGAGAGGAGAGGGGGGGAAGAGAGGAGAAGTAGGGTAAGAGAGGAGAGGGGGGAAGAGAGGAGGAGTAGGGGAAGAGAGGAGGAGTAGGGGAAGAGAGGAGGAGGAGGGGAAGAGAGGAGGAGTAGGGGAAGAGAGGAGAGGGGGGGAAGAGAGGAGGAGTAGGGGAAGAGAGGAGGAGTAGGGGAAGAGAGGAGGAGTAGGGTAAGAGAGGAGGAGGGTAAGAGAGGAGGAGTAGGGGAAGAGAGGAGGGGTAGGGGAAGAGAGGAGGAGTAGGGGAAGAGAGGAGGGGTAGGGGAAGAGAGGAGGAGTAGGGGAAGAGAGGAGGAGTAGGGGTAGGGGTAGGGGAAGAGAGGAGGAGTAGGGGAAGAGAGGAGGAGTAGGGGAAGAGAGGAGGAGTAGGGGAAGAGAGGAGGAGTAGGGGAAGAGAGGAGGAGTAGGGGAAGAGAGGCCAGGGACTTTAATGAAGGCAAACAAATTATTTCTATCAGTATGTCACATGTGAAACCAGACGGAAAAAAACTCTAGACCACCTTTACTCCACTCACAGAGATGGTTACAAAGCTCTCCCTCGCCCTCCATTCGGCAAATCTGATCATCATTCTATCCTCCTGATTCCTGCTTACGAGCAAAAACTAAATCAGGAAGTATCAGTGACTCACTCAATACGGAAGTGGTCAGAGGACACGGATTGCTACGCTACAGGATTGTTTTGCTAGCACAAACTGGAAAATGTTCCAGTTTACCACCTCAGTCCACCTCAGTCACCGGCTGCATCAACGTCATCCTCACAGAAAGATTGAATTCTACAACAAGTTTCAGACCAGGGCTTGAAAAATATTACGGACTACAAAGGGAAACACAGCCGCGAGCTGCCCAGTGACGCGAGCCTACCGGACGAGCAAAATGCTTTTTATGCTCGCTTCGAGGCAAGCAACACTGAACCATGCATGAGAGCACCAGCTGTTCCGGACAACTGTGTGATCACGCTCTCCATATGTGAGCCAGACCTTTAAACAGGACAACATTCACAAAGATGTGGGGCCAGACGGAATACCAGGACGTATACTCAGAGCATGCGCTGACCAACTGGCAAGTGTCTTCACTGACATTTTCAACCTGTCCCTGACCGTGTCTGTAATACCAACATGTTTCAAGCAGACCACCATAGTCCCTGTGCCCAAGAACACAAAGGTAACCTGCCTAAATGACTACCGACCCGTAGCACTCACGTCTGTAGCCATGAAGTGGTTTGAAAGGCTGATCATGTCTCACATCAAAACCATCAAGCCGGAAACCCTAGACCCACTCCAATTTGCATACCGCCAAAACAGATCCACAGAAGATGCAATCTCTAATGCACTCCACACTGCCCTTTCCCACCTGGACAAAAGGAACACCCATTAACATTGACGGGGCTGCAGTGGAGCGGGTCGAGATCCAGTGGTTCCCCAGATCCTCAAATACAGCTGCACCACCGAGAGCATCCTGACCGGTTGCATCATCGCCTGGTATGGCAACTGCTCGGCATCTGAACGTAAGGTGCTACAGAGGGTAGTGCACACGGCCCAGTACATCACTGAGGCCAAGCGTCCTGCCATCCAGGACCTATATACTAAGCGATGTCAATTTTGATTTGATTTGACAATACCCCATAATGACAAAGCAAAGAGAAGTTTTTGATTTTTTTGCAAATGTATAAAACTGATATATCACATTTACATACGTTTTCAGACCCTTTACTCAGTACATGGTTGAAGCATCTTTGGCACACCTGTATTTGGGAGTTTCTCCCATTCTTCTCTGCAGATCCTCTCAAGCTCTGTCAGGTTGGATGGGGAGCGTTGCTGCACAGCTGTTTGCAGGTCTCTCCAGAGATGTTCGATCGGGTTCAAGTCCGGGCTCTGCCTGGGCCACTCAAGGACATTCAGAGACTTGTCCCGAAGCCACTCCTGCGTTGTATTGGCTGTGTGCTTAGGGTCGTTGTGCTGTTGGAAGGTGAACCTTCGCCCCAGTCTGAGTTCCTGAGCGCTCTGGAGCAGGTTTTCATTAAGGATCTCTCTGTACTTTGCTCAATTCATCTTACCCTCAATCCTGACTAGTCTCCCAGTCCCTGTCGCTAACAAATATCCCCACAGCATGATGCTGCCACCATAATGCTTCACCGTAGGGATGGTGCCAGGTTTCCTCCAGACGTGACGCTTGGCATTCAGACCAAAAGAGTTTAGTCTTGGTTTCATCAAACACGAGAATCTTGTTTCTCATAGTCTAAGAGTCCTTTAGGTGCCTTTTGGCAAACACCAAGTAGGCTGTCATGTGCCTTTTACTGAGGAGTGGCTTCCATCTAGCCACTCTACCATAAAGGCCTGATTGGTGGAGTGCTGCAGAGATAGTTGTCTTTCTGGAAGGTTCTCCCATCTCCACAGAGGAACTCTAGAGCTCTGTCAGAGTGACCATTGGGTTCTTGGTCACCTCCCTGACCAAGGCCCTTCTCCTCCGATTGTTCATTTTGGCCGGGCGGCCAGCTCTAGGAAGAGTCTTGGTGGTTCCAAACTTCTTCCGTTTAAGAATGATGGAGGCCACTGTGTTCTTGGGGACCTTCAATGCTACAGAATATGTTGGTACCATTCCCCAGATCTGTGCCTCTACACAATCCTGTCTCAGTCTCAGACCTCTACAGACAATTTATTTGACCTCATGGCTTGGTTTTTGCTCTGACATGCACTGTCAACTGTGAGACATATACTGTAAATATTTTTAAATTTAACTATGGAAATCAGTTAAGAACAAATTCTTATTTACAATGATGGCCTACACCGGCCAAACCCTGATGACGCTGGGCCCATTGTGTGCTGCCCTATTGGATTCCCAATCACAGCCTGGATTCAAACCAAGGTGTCTGTAGCGACACTTCTAGCACTGAGATGCTGCGCCATTCAGGAGCCCAAATATAGTTAATTTCCAAATCATGTCCAATCAATAGATTTTTACCACAAGTGGACTCCAATCAAGTTGTACAAACATCTCAAGGATGATCAATGGAAACAGGATGTACCTGAACTCAATTTAGAGAATCATAGCAAAGGGTCTGAATACTTATGTAAATAAGATATTTCCTAAAAATCAAAACTTGTTTTCATTTATTCATCACCGTGTGTGTAGATTGATGACTTAAAAAAAAATATATATTTTATAATTTTTAATTTTTAATTTTTAATTTATTTAATTTTTATATTTTATATATAGGCTGAAAGTGTCTGAATACTTTCTGAATATCTGTATGAGTATCAGTAAATTAAAGGAACATGAACATTGTGCCATCTGCTTAATAATACAGTTGAAGTCAGAAGTTTAAGTTTATGTTGGAGTCATTAAAACTGACTATTCAATGGGTACAAAAGTATCTATATCCACAGTAAAACCAGTCCTATATCAACATAACCTGAAAGGCCGCTCAGCAAGGAAGAAGCCACTGTTCCAAAACCGCCAGACTACGGTTTGCAACTGCACATTGGGAACAAAGATCGTACTTTTTTGGGAGAAATGTCGTCTGGTCTGATGAAACAAAAATAGAATTGTTTGGTCATAATGACCATCATTATGTTTGGAGGAAAAAGTGGGAAGCGTGCAAGCCGAAGAACACCATCCTAACCGTGGAGCACGGGGGGTGGCAACATCATGTTGTGGGTCTTCCAAATGGACAATGACCCCAAGCATACTTCCAAAGTTGTGGCAAAATGGTATAAGGACAACAAAGTCAAGGTATTGGAGTGGCCATCACAAAGTCCTGAACTCAATCCTATAGACATTCTCTGGGCAGAACAGAAAAGGCGTGTGCGAGCAAGGAGGCCTACAAACCTGAGTCAGTTACACCAGCTCTGTCAGGAGGAATGGGCCAAAATTCACCCAACTTATTGTGGGAAGCTTGTGGAAGGCTACCCAAAAAGTTTGATCCAAGTTAAACAATTTAAAGGCAATGCTATTTTTTATACTTTTAGCAACGACATCTACTTTTGATACTTAAGAATATTTAAAACCAGATGCTTTTATACTTTTACTCAAGTAGTATTTCACTGGGTGACTTTTACTAAGGTATCTGTACTTTTACTCAAGTATGACTATTGGGTACTGGGGAGGAGAAGAGAGATGGTAGGAGTAGGAGAGGAGGAGAAAAGAGGGGGTGGAGGAGGAGGAGGAGAGAGGGGATGGAGGAGGAGAAGAGAGGGGGAGGAGGAAGAGAATAGAGAGGGAGGAGGAGAAGAGAGGGGGAGGAGGAGGAGGAGGGGAGAGGGGATGGAGGAGAAGAGAAGGGGAAGAGGAGGAGAAGAGAGGAGGAGGAGGAGGAGGAGGGGAGAGGGGATGGAGGAGAAGAGAAGGGGAAGAGGAGGAGAAGAGAGGAGGAGGAGGAGGAGGAGGAGGGGAGAGGGGATGGAGGAGAAGAGAGGGGGAGGAGGAGGAGAATAGAGAGGGAGGAGGAGGAGAGAGGGGGAGGAGGAGGAGGAGGGGAGAGGGGATGGAGGAGAAGAGAAGGGGAAGAGGAGGAGAAGAGAGGAGGAGGAGGAGGAGAAGAGAGATGGAGGAGGAGGAGAGAAGGGGAGGAGGAGGAAAAGGAGGGGGAGGAGGAGAAGAAAGGGGGAGGAGGAGGAGAAGAGAGAGGGAGGAGGAGGAGAGAAGGGGAGGAGGAGGAGAAGAGAGAGGGAGGAAGAGGAGAGAAGGGGAGGAGGAGAAAAAGGAGGGGGAGGAGGAGAAGAAAGGGGGAGGAGGAGGAGAAGAAAGGGGGAGGAGTTAGAGAGGAGAAAATAGGGAAAGAGACTCAGCCTGTCTAATGTTGTTTACCAGCGTTTTATTAACACACACACACACACACACACACACACACACACACACACACACACACACACACACACACACACACACACACACACACACACACACACACACACACACACACACACACACACCGTCACAAACACACACACACACACACACACACACACACACACACACAAGCAAAAAAACACTTTTAATGAAAGAGTAATTAAATAATCTATCCATCTGATTAGTATTAATATCGCTCTCCGCTCCTCGTATCCTGAGGGCAAAACACAGTGTTATGTTCTGAACTCCCAGGTCCCTCTCTGTCTGAAACCCAGCCAGGTCAGCCTTATTCCAGTTAGCATTCAATGTCCATGTCTGATGACGTCAGGAGATGACGTGGAAACCAGGCCACTAGGGGCAGCAGCGAGCGCTGTTACCCTCTCGTAGGATTTGTGGTTTTTGTGGATAGGGACAGGGGGAGAACGGCGGATCGGCGGATCGGCGTAAGCATCTCTATATGGTTCCAAAGAGCCACGAGGTTTCATGTTCCAATACAGCGATGTAATGTTATTTTAATGTTTCTGTTTTAACCTTTAACCAAATTTTAACCCTAACCTTAACCATTCAGAGTTAATGCCTAACCTTAACCATTCAGAGTTCATGTCTAACCTTAACCATTCAGAGTTCATGTCTAACTTTAACCATTCAGAGTTAATGTATAACCTTAACCATTCAGAGTTCATGTCTAACCTTAACCATTCAGAGTTAATGCCTAACCTTAACCATTCAGAGTTAATGTCTAACCTTAACCATTCAGAGTTCATGTCTAACCTTAACCATTCAGAGTTAATGCCTAACCTTAACCATTCAGAGTTAATGCCTAACCTTAACCATTCAGAGTTAATGTCTAACCTTAACCATTCAGAGTTCATGTCTAACCTTAACCATTCAGAGTTAATGCCTGACCTTAACCATTCAGACATAATGTCTAACCTTAACCATTCTGAGTTAATGCCTAACCTTAACCATTCAGAGTTAATGACTAACCTTAACCATTCAGAGTTAATGTCTAACCTTAACCATTCAGAGTTAATGTATAACCTTAACCATTCAGAGTTCATGTCTAACTTTAACCATTCAGAGTTAATGTATAACCTTAACCATTCAGAGTTCATGTCTAACCTTAACCATTCAGAGTTAATGCCTAACCTTAACCATTCAGAGTTAATGTCTAACCTTAACCATTCAGAGTTCATGTCTAACCTTAACCATTCAGAGTTAATGCCTAACCTTAACCATTCAGAGTTAATGCCTAACCTTAACCATTCAGAGTTAATGTCTAACCTTAACCATTCAGAGTTCATGTCTAACCTTAACCATTCAGAGTTAATGTCTAACCTTAACCATTCAGAGTTAATGTATAACCTTAACCATTCAGAGTTCATGTCTAACCTTAACCATTCAGAGTTCATGTCTAACCTTAACCATTCAGAGTTAATGTATAACCTTAACCATTCAGAGTTCATGTATAACCTTAACCATTCAGAGTTCATGTCTAACCTTAACCATTCAGAGATCATTCCTAACCTTAACCATTCAGAGTTAATGCCTAACCTTAACCATTCAGAGTTAATGACTAACCTTAACCATTCAGAGATAATGTCTAACCTTAACCATTCAGAGTTCATGTCTAACCTTAACCATTCAGAGTTCATGTCTAACCTTAACCATTCAGAGTTAATGTATAACCTTAACCATTCAGAGTTCATGTCTAACCTTAACCATTCAGAGTTAATGACTAACCTTAACCATTCAGAGTTAATGTCTAACCCTAACTATTCAGAGTTAATGTCTAACCTTAACCATTCAGAGTTAATGTCTAACCTTAACCATTCAGAGTTAATGACTAACCTTAACCATTCAGAGTTAATGTCTAACCTTAACCATTCAGAGTTAATGTCTAACCTTAACCATTCAGAGTTAATGTCTAACCTTAACCATTCAGAGTTAATGTCTAACCTTAACCATTCAGAGTTAATGTCTAACCTTAACCATTCAGAGTTAATGTCTAACCCTAACTATTCAGAGTTAATGACTAACCTTAACCATTCAGAGTTAATGTCTAACCTTAACCATTCAGAGTTAATGTATAACCTTAACCATTCAGAGTTAATGTCTAACCTTAACCATTCAGAGTTAATGTCTAACCCTAACCATTCAGAGTTAATGTCTAACCTTAACCATTCAGAGTTAATGTCTAACCCTAACTATTCAGAGTTAATGTCTAACCCTAACTATTCAGAGGTAATGTCTAACTTTAACCATTCAGAGTTAATGTATAACCTTAACCATTCAGAGTTAATGCCTAACCTTAACCATTCAGAGTTAATGCCTAACCTTAACCATTCAGAGTTAATGTCTAACCTTAACCATTCAGAGTTCATGTCTAACCTTAACCATTCAGAGTTAATGTCTAACCCTAACTATTCAGAGTTAATGTCTAACCTTAACCATTCAGAGTTAATGTCTAACCTTAACCATTCAGAGTTAATGTCTAACTTTAACCATTCAGAGTTAATGTCTAACCCTAACTATTCAGAGTTAATGTCTAACCCTAACTATTCAGAGGTAATGTCTAACCCTAACTATTCAGAGTTAATGTCTAACCCTAACTATTCAGAGGTAATGTCTAACCCTAACTATTCAGAGGTAATGTCTAACCCTAACTATTCAGAGTTAATGTCTAACCCTAACTATTCAGAGTTAATGTCTAACCCTAACTATTCAGAGGTAATGTCTAACCCTAACTATTCAGAGGTAATGTCTAACCTTAACCATTCAGAGTTAATGTCTAACCCTAACTATTCAGAGTTAATGTCTAACCCTAACCATTCAGAGTTAATGTCTAACCTTAACCATTCAGAGTTAATGTCTAACCTTAACCATTCAGAGTTAATGACTAACCCTAACTATTCAGAGGTAATGTCTAACCCTAACTATTCAGAGTTAATGACTAACGTTAACAATTCGGACAATGCAAAGATGCCCTTCCAGACTCGTTCCTCCTACCAAGGACGCCAGAGAAATCAGTTAACAACCTAACAGAGGATCTTAACTTTGCCCTCTAAAAACATACACTTTTGTCGCGATAAATTTGCTCCCTGGTTTACAGAAAATACCCTGAAACTTCTAGAAAATTGGTCCTGAAATGGCGGTCCACTAATATGGAAGAGCCCTCACTTGCTTGATCAGCCTACTTATCCAACCTGATTGAGGAGAATAAAAACAATTAAAACATGTATTTTTACTCTCTCTCTCTCTCTACCACACCTGCTGTCTCGACCTCTGAATGCTCGGCTATGAAAAGCCAACTGACATTTACTCCTGAGGTGCTGACCTGTTGCACCCTCGACAACTACTGTGATTATTATTTGACCCTGCTGGTCATCTATGAACATTTGAACATCTTGAAGAACAATCTGGCCTTAATGGCAATGTACTGTTATAATCTCCCACCCGGCACAGCCAGAAGAGGACTGACCAACCCTCAGAGCCTGGTTCCTCTCTAGGTTTCTTCCTAGGTTCCTGCCTTTCTAGGAAGTTTTTCCCTAGCTACCGTGCTTCTACAGTTGTGGCCAAAAGTTTGAGAATGACACAAATATACATTTTCACAAAGTCTGCTGCCTCAATTTGTATGATGGCTATTTTCATATATTCCAGAATGTTATGAAGAGTGATCAGATGAATTGCAATTAATTGCAAAGTCCCTCTTTGCCATGCAAATGAACTGAATCCCCCAAAAACATTTCCACTGCATTTCAGCCCTGCCACAAAAGGACCAGCTGACATCATGTCAGTGATTCTCTCGTTAACACAGGTGTGAGTGTTGACGAGGAC
>NC_092109.1:44413240-44430740 GCF_045679555.1 Salvelinus alpinus
ATACCAAGTAGAACATACCAATGTAGAACATACCAAACATACCAAGTAGAACATACCAAGTAGAACATACCAAACATACCAAGTAGAACATACCAAGTAGAACATACCAAACATACCAAGTAGAACCTACCAAGTAGAACATACCAAGTAGAACATACCAAACATACCAAGTAGAACCTACCAAGTAGAACATACCAAACATACCAAGTAGAACATACCAAGTAGAACATACCAAGTAGAACATACCAAGTAGAACATACCAAACATACCAAGTAGAACATACCAAGTAGAACATACCAATGTTTGACAAAACGGTCAACAACACAACGAGATGCAACAATTCAACTTGTTTCTGTCAATGACATTTGTTCTCAATGTGATTTGATTGGACTGAAGCCAAATCCAAAATGGCTTCCATTGACACTTTATTTTTTGGGGTTTGCCAGGACCATTCACAGTTGAGATCGCTCAGTTTAGCTCGACACTGATTGGCTATTATTTTATACTTTATTTTTATCCAAGGGATGTCAAATGCTCGCTGGCTTCCTTTGCATTCAATTGCTACGGGTGGCCACAATGTCCTACTTGTTTTTGACCAGACATCATCAAATAGATAAATAAATCTACCTACATGTACATATTACCTCAATTACCTCGACTAACCGGTTGTTATTCTTATCTCTTACTTTTTCTAGGTATTTTCTTAAAACTGTTTTGTTGGTTAAGGTCTTGTAAGTAAGCATTTCACTGTAAGGTCTACCTACACCTGTTGTATTCTGCGCAGGAGACAAATCAAAATGTGCTTTGATTTGAGATGGCCTACATGTAGAGAGACAGAGGGACACTGTTTTGCTCGCTCGGGTGCTCTCTCCTGCAAAATACATTCAGCCTCTTTCAAATTGAAGGAAAGTTTTGAAACACAGAGACGAAAGATTTATTATTGTTTTATTTAGTTTTTGGGGGAATTTTTTCCCTTGGCAGCCATGAATACACGCCACTGATTTACAGTATTAGCACACAAAGTAAGCTGTGATCTAAAGTTTAAATGCAACAATGTTTCACACACATAAGTTATTTTGAAAGAGATGACGAACAACAGGAAGCGGGCTGCGATAAAATAACTCAGTTCCACTCACCAGATGATGATCATTTGAAACTTAACTTCTTGTTGAAAGTTATTCTTGAAAAGGAAGAAGCTAACAAATTAGCAACAACATCCTCTATGATAACATTTGCTGCAGCCGCTGCAAACTAGCCTTCAACAAAAGCTAGCTAGCTAGCTAGACCGTGGGAAAATGACTGCTCGTTATTGCAAGGTGACTTGTTGGTCTTCAACCTGTTGGCCATTACAAGTCAATATCATTGGTTGATTCCTCAGTCACTCCAAAATGAATGGCAGATGCCTTCTATCAAGCTTCTGGTGGCCAACACAACGGCTAGCTAGATTTATCTCCCCAGAGACAGACAAAGAAAATCCTGATTGCACATTTTTTCTTCTCTTCAGTGTTAAGCTTTTCCTTTCTATTTTTTGTAAAAAAAAATTGTTTCTATTATACTCCTTTTTTGTCCTCAATTACGATCTTGTCTCATTGCTGCAACTCCCCAACGGGCTCAGGAGAAGCGAAGGTCGAGTCATGCGTCCTCCGAAAGATGACCCGCCAAACCGCGCTCATTAACACCCATCCAATTACCCCGGAAGCCGGAAGCACCAATGTGTCGGACGAAAACACCGTTCAAATGACGACCGACGTCAGCCTGCAGGCGCCCGGCCCACCACAAGGAGTCGCTAGAGCGCGATGAGCCAAGTAAAGCCCCCCCGGCCTTGGTCACGGCTGGTTGTGACTCAGACTGGGATCGAACCCTGATCTGTAGTGACGCCTCAAGCACTGCGATGCAGTGCCTTAGACCGAGGCCCAGCCTTTTTTCTTTCTAACAAAAACTGAAGAGATTAAATCAAAACATAATTGAAAATAATAATATAATTATTATTAGTTTTATTATGCTATAAAGCCTTTCTCTGAAAGTGTACAAGGCCCTCATTGTTCCCCACTGTGTTTGGGTTAGTAAATAGTTGTAGAGTAGCTCTATTTGCCCACAGCATGCATTTTTCTTCACCATTCTGAATGTCTAAAGTCTAAAGTATCCACAGAAATACCGGATATTTAGAACTGTTATTATGGTGCCGATTTGAAAAAAGTACAGTCATGGTCTTGAATTGAACTCGGTCTTCTCGTACTCCTTCCGATCGTGGTCTTGACTTGGACTCGATTCACTCCGGTCGAGGTCTTGACTTGGACTCGATTCACTCCGGTCGAGGTCTTGACTTGGACTCGATTCACTCCGGTCGTGGTCTTGACTTGGACTCGATTCACTCCGGTCGTGGTCTTGACTTGGACTCGATTCACTCCGGTCGTGGTCTTGACTTGGACTCGATTCACTCCGGTCGTGGTCTTGACTTGGACTCGATTCACTCCGGTCGTGGTCTTGACTTGGACTCGATTCACTCTGGTCGTGGTCTTGACTTGGACTCGATTCACTCTGGTCGTGGTCTTGACTTGGACTCGATTCACTCCGGACTTGGTCTTGACTTGGACTCGATTCACTCTGGTTTTGGTCTTGACTTGGACTCGATTCACTCCAGTCTTGGTCTTGACTTGGACCCGATTCACTCTGGTCTTGGTCTTGACTTGGACTCGATTCACTCTGGTCTTGGTCTTGACTTGGACTCGATTCACTCTGGTCTTGACTTGGACTCGATTCACTCCGGTCGTGGTCTTAACTTGGACTCGATTCACTCCGGTCTCGGTCTTGACTTGGACTCGATTCACTCCGGTCTCGGTCTTGACTTGGACTCGATTCACTCCGGTTTTGGTCTTGACTTGGACTCGATTCACTCCGGTCTTGATCTTGACTTGGACTCGATTCACTCCGGTCGTGGTCTTGGACTCGATTCACTCCGGTCGTGGTCTTGACTTAGACTCGATTCACTCCGGTCGTGGTCTTGACTTGGACTCGATTCACTCCGGTCTTGGTCTTGACTTGGACTCGATTCACTCCGGTCTTGGTCTTGACTTGGACTCGATTCACTCTGGTCTTGGTCTTGACTTGGACTCGATTCACTCCGATATTATCTTGACTTGGACTCGATTCACTCCAATCTTTGTCTTGACTTGGACTCGATTCACTCCGGTCGTGGTCTTGACTTGGACTCGATTCACTCCGGTCGTGGTCTTGACTTGGACTCGATTCACTCCAATCTTGGTCTTGACTTGAACTCGATTCACTCTGGTCTTGGTCTTGACGTGGACTCGATTCACTCCGGTCGTGGTCTTGACTTGGACTCGATTCACTCCGGTCTTGGTCTTGACTTGGACTCGATTCACTCCGGTCGTGGTCTTGAATCGGCCTCGCTTTAGGTGGTGTCGGACAACAACTGGCTACTAACTCCCCCACCCACCCCCTCTCCTCCTCTCCTCTCCTCCTCTCCTCCTCTCCTCTCCTCCTCTCCTCTCCCCCACCCACCCCCTCTCCCCCTCTTCTCCCCCACCCACTCCCTCTCCCCCACTCCTCTCCTCTCCCCCACCCACACCCTCTCCCCCTCTCCTCCTCTCCTCTCCTCTCCTCCTCTCCTCTCCCCCTCTCCTCTCCTCCTCTCCTCTCCCCCACCCACCCCCTCTCTTGTAATGTAATGATGTCAAAGGGGCAGAGAACTCATCTCACCCTTAGCTAACCTCATTATCTCCTTTCCCTTTTCCATTCCTCCTCTCCTCTGTCTACCCCTTTCCTCCTCTCCTCTGTCCACCCCCTCTCCTCCTCTCCTCTCCCGTCTACCCCCTCTCCTCCTCTCCTCTCCTCTGTCCACCCCCTCCTCTCCTCTCCTCTGTCCACCCCCTCCTCTCCTCTCCCGTCCACCCCCTTTCCTCCTCTCCTAACCCCTGTCCACCCCCTCCTCTCCTCTCCTCTGTCCACCCCCTCTCCTCCTCTCCTCTCCTCTGTCCACCCCCTCTCCTCCTCTCCTCTGTCCACCCCCTTTCCTCCTCTCCTAACCCCTGTCCACCCCTTCCTCTCCTCTCCTCTGTCCACCCCCTCTCCTCCTCTCCTCTGTCTACCCCCTTTCCTCCTCTCCTCTCCTCTGTCCACCCCCTCTCCTCTCCTCCTCTCCTAACCCCTGTCCACCCCCTCCTCTCCTCTCCTCTGTCTACCCCCTCTCCTCCTCTCATAACCCCTGTCCACCCCCTCCTCTCCTCTCCTCTGTCTACCCCCTCTCCTCCTATCCTCTCCTCTGTCCACCCCCTCTCCCCTCCTCACCTCTGCCCACACCCTCTCCTCCTGTCCTCTCCTCACCTCCTCTCCTCTGTCCACCCCTTTTTCTCATCTCCTCTCCTCTTCTCTCCACTGTCCACCACCCTCTTCTCCCCTCGCCTAACCCCTCATCCTCTCCTTCAATGGGATGCATCACACTCTTCTCCTTTTCTTTCCGTGTTCCTGTATCCTCTCTGTAATAAGAATATTTTGAATATAAATACACAACGCAGAGGATGAGAGGATGAGAGGACGAGAGGACGAGAGGACTAGAATTAACGAATAATAGAGAATTGTTAATGTAAATAGTTGGTCTTCGGATCAACATCTGTTTAGAATCTGTGGAATGTTAACCCTGAACTCAGAGCTACGTGTGCCACGTTTTCATTGGTCAGTACATTGAGTCTGGAGCAGGATACTTGTTATTTGGCCATTGGCCCAGTTGTACTGCAAGGACTTCTGCTTGGTCAACCCTAGGCTAGGGTGGGGGGTTATAAATGGCATCCTGTTCCTTTGTTCAGTGGAGAAAAGCTGAGGACAGGGGAGACTGAATATCTACCTCCCAGCATGACATCTATGATTTGTCCTCTCTGAATAAATCTATTATTATACCCCTGATTTGCTTTGGAATTTGTGTTAATGAAGAATAACATCAACTAGTAACACTTGGTGCCGTGACCCGGATGAATTGGTCTGAACAACAACAAGAAAACGTATCAACTGTGTGTTTATCCAGAGGAAAGAGAGAAGAAGAAGAAGGCTGAGTGCAACCCACTTTGGGGAGTCAACTCTTAATCTCCCGATTGATGGCAGAATTTCTGGGTGAGTCTAGACCAGTATTTTTTTTTTTTAAGAACCAAATCAGTTTAAAATAGTGCGTGCAATGAATGATATGTAGCTGTTATGTATAGGGATTTGATTATTCTATTAAAAGGTTGGAGTCCTTATTCTATTAAAATGTTGGAGTCATTATTCTATTAAAATGTTTGAGTCTTTACTAAAAGGTTTGAGTCTTTATTAAAATGTTTGAGTCTTTACTAAATGGTTTGAGTCTTTATTAAAATGTTTGAGTCTCTATTAAAAGGTTTGAGTCTCTATTAAAAGGTTTGAGTGTTTATTAAAAGGTTTGAGGCCTTATTAAAAGGTTTGAGGCCTTATTAAAAGGTTTGAGGTCCTATTAAAAGGTTTGAGGCCTTATTAAACGGTTTGAGGCCTTATTAAAAGGTTTGAGGCCTTATTAAAAGGTTTGAGGCCTTATTAAAAGGTTTGAGGTCCTATTAAAAGGTTTGAGGCCTTATTAAACGGTTTGAGGCCTTATTAAAAGGTTTGAGGCCTTATTAAAAGGTTTGAGGTCCTATTAAAAGGTTTGAGGCCTTATTAAAAGGTTTGAGGCCTTATTAAAAGGTTTGAGGCCTTATTAAAAGGTTTGAGGCCTTATTAAAAGGTTTGAGGCCTTATTACAAGGTTTGAGGTCCTATTAAAAGGTTTGAGGCTTTATTAAAAGGTTTGAGGCCTTATTAAAAGGTTTGAGGCCTTATTAAAAGGTTTGAGGCCTTATTAAAAGGTTTGAGGCCTTATTAAAAAGTTTGAGGCCTTATTAAAAGGTTTGACGCCTCTATTTTTGGGAAACCTTCTTGTTGTATAGAAGTGAGTTGATAAGCAATGTTTTACACGTGTGGTTAATATAAGCCTTGTGAGCAGCATTCAACAAGCTTTTTGAAGTGAACATAAGTTTTATGGGTAGCCAGGCCCTACAGAAACAATTTGTGTTCTAGAAGAGGTTTGTGTCCTCAAAAGTGGAAAAATAAATATATAAACATAGAGATATATATTATATAAAAGGTTTGACGTTAACGTAATGTCATTGTTTAAGTGACAAAACCACTCTGGAAAAGAGTGGAACAGCTCTTCCGGATGTGAGCATGAAAACAGATTTTAAGGAAGGAAGCTGTGGACACTACTAAAGTAGTGAGTAAAGATCTATGGGACATGGGTATAGTTGAACAGGAAGCTATGGACTCTACTAAAGTAGTGAGTAAAGATCTATGGGACATGGGTATAGTTAAACAGGAAGCTACCGACACTACTAAAGTAGTGAGTAAAGATCTATGGGACATGGGTATAGTTGATCAGGAAGCTGTGGACACTACTAAAGATCTATGGGACATGGGTATAGTTGATCAGGAAGCTGTGGACACTACTAAAGATCTATGGGACATGGGTATAGTTGAACAGGAAGCTATGCACTACTAAAGTAGTGAGTAAAGATCTATGGGACATGGGTATAGTTGAACAGGAAGCTACTGACTCTACTAAAGTAGTGAGTAAAGATCTATGGGACATGGGTATAGTTGAACAGGAAGCTACTGACACTACTAAAGTAGTGAGTAAAGATCTATGGGACATGGGTATAGTTGAACAGGAAGCTGTGGACTCTACTAAAGTAGTGAGTAAAGATCTATGGGACATGGGTATAGTTGAACAGGAAGCTGTGGACTCTACTAAAGTAGTGAGTAAAGATCTATGGGACATGGGTATAGTTGAACAGGAAGCTACTGACTCTACTAAAGTAGTGAGTAAAGATCTATGGGACATGGGTATAGTTGAACAGGAAGCTACTGACACTACTAAAGTAGTGAGTAAAGATCTATGGGACATGGGTATAGTTGAACAGGAAGCTACTGACACTACTAAAGTAGTGAGTAAAGATATATGGGACATGGGTATAGTTGAACAGGAAGCTGTGGACTCTACTAAAGTAGTGAGTAAAGATCTATGGGACATGGGTATAGTTGAACAGGAAGCTACTGACACTACTAAAGTAGTGAGTAAAGATCTATGGGACATGGGTATAGTTGAACAGGAAGCTACTGACTCTACTAAAGTAGTGAGTAAAGATCTATGGGACATGGGTATAGTTGAACAGGAAGCTACTGACACTACTAAAGTAGTGAGTAAAGATATATGGGACATGGGTATAGTTGAACAGGAAGCTGTGGACTCTACTAAAGTAGTGAGTAAAGATCTATGGGACATGGGTATAGTTGAACAGGAAGCTACTGACACTACTAAAGTAGCGAGTAAAGATCTATGGGACATGGGTATAGTTGAACAGGAAGCTACTGACTCTACTAAAGTAGTGAGTAAAGATCTATGGGACATGGGTATAGTTGAACAGGAAGCTACTGACTCTACTAAAGTAGTGAGTAAAGATCTATGGGACATGGGTATAGTTGAACAGGAAGCTACTGACTCTACTAAAGTAGTGAGTAAAGATCTATGGGACATGGGTATAGTTGAACAGGAAGCTACGGACTCTACTAAAGTAGTGAGTAAAGATCTATGGGACATGGGTATAGTTGAACAGGAAGCTACCGACACTACTAAAGTAGTGAGTAAAGATCTATGGGACATGGGTATAGTTGAACAGGAAGCTATGGACTTTACTAAAGTAGTGAGTAAAGATCTATGGGACATGGGTATAGTTGAACAGGAAGCTACCGACACTACTAAAGTAGTGAGTAAAGATCTATGGGACATGGGTATAGTTGAACAGGAAGCTACTGACTCTACTAAAGTAGTGAGTAAAGATCTATGGGACATGGGTATAGTTGAACAGGAAGCTACCGACACTACTAAAGTAGTGAGTAAAGATCTATGGGACATGGGTATAGTTGATCAGGAAGCTGTGGACTCTACTAAAGTAGTGAGTAAAGATCTATGGGACATGGGTATAGTTGAACAGGAAGCTACCGACACTACTAAAGTAGTGAGTAAAGATCTATGGGACATGGGTATAGTTGAACAGGCACCATGCAATCCAGTAACTCTGAAGCTTCCTCCAGATACCACATTACTTGAACACGACTGTAGTGAGTTGGTTTTGGATCAGCTCTCTGATGGGTTTACGGAGTCATTCGTTGGAAAACCCAGAGTTTATTTTATACACAGACGGTTCAAGCATTGTGAATGCGGGGGGCGGGGGGGGGGGGGGGCAGGCTGGTTACGGGTATTTACTATAGGTACTACAATGGACAACGTGATAATACCAGGCACGTTAGATTTGAGAAAAGCAGACGTTCACTTTATGAGTGACAAAATGCTTAACTTCTCTAGGATAGGGGATGTTGGCCGGGTGGGATGCTACCGTCCCACATATCCCAGAGAGGTTAACTATTGCATACAACTCCTCTACTGGGGAATAACTCCCGAGGAGGGACATGACGGCGTGCCAGGACAGCGGGAGATGATAAACAAAACATGTGACAGACACATTAGGGCCAAAATGGGAAGATCTTTATCAAGTTTAGCTCATTAACGAGGTCAGCAGTAAAAGTCCAGGGAAAATCCAAGATGGATACATGTCATTCACAGCAAGGTTGTCCATGTTGATGACAAAGTGGAGCCTGGAGAATAAAGAACTGATTGATTAGCAATTAGGTGGCCAATCACCGGGTGAAGAAGCATAGTATGATGATCAGAACCTGATAAACTTCTATGTTTTACACCTCAGTCGTCATATTAGGGATATCTAGGTGAAATGTCCAACGGTTCGTGAAAATCAGGACGCGCGTACTTAGGGAATACAATGTGAAATATACATTTCTCTTGAAACCAGGACATGTTACTTTTACTCACTTTTTTTGTTTGCTTCGTTACAGGTTACGATAATATATCGTCTGAGGCTGCAGCAATACCCCTTGACTGTACCTGAATCTACTGTCTGAGGCTGCAGCAATACCCCTTGTACCCAAATCTATCGTCTGTGGCTGCAGCAATACACCTTGTACCCGAATCTATCGTCTGTGGCTGCAGCAATACCCCTTGTACCCGAATCTATCGTCTGTGGCTGCAGCAATACCCCTTGTACCCGAATCTATCGTCTGTGGCTGCAGCAATACCCCTTGTACCCGAATCTATCGTCTGTGGCTGCAGCAATACCCCTTGTACCCGAATCTATCGTCTGTGGCTGCAGCAATACCCCTTGTACCCGAATCTATTGTCTGAGGCTGCAGCAATACCCCTTGACTGTACCTGCATCTATCGTCTGAGGCTGCAGCAATACCCCTTGACTGTACCTGAAACGATACAAGATCACCGGTGAAGTGCAACCAGTGGGACGGAAGAAGAATTCCTCACTACTGGCAGACTGTCAGAACATAATGTCTAATAGTTACCTATGGGACTGATACTAATGTGGAAGAGCAGGTCACTTTTAAAGGGACTTGGTGAATGATTACCTTGCAAATAGAACTATTGAATAGTATTGTCTTGCAGACAAGTGAAAGATTGTTTGAAATGATTTTCCTTGTTTGTTTCCTACTAATTTAGGATGTGGGTGGTGTGTCCATGTCTAACACAGAGATGCATCAACGGGATGAGGGACATTCGGGCGTCAATACGTTTCACGATCGTCGTAGTGAGGAGACCAAAGCGCAGCGTGATGTGAATAGATCTTATTTATTGACAACGAAAAAACACAGAAACAAACTATTACAAACGATACAAAATAACAAATGACCGTGACGCTAAGATTAACGAGTACAGACATGCAACATCAACATAGACAATCTCCCACAAACTAAACTGGAAAAATAGCAACCTAAATACGATCCCCAATCAGAGACAACGATAAACAGCTGTCTCTGATTGGGAACCAATCCAGGCCACCATAGACCTACATATGTCTAGACTAGACACACAACCTAGACATACAAAAACCCCTAGACCAGACAAAAACACACTTACCGCCCTCGTCACACCCTGACCTAACCAAAATAATAAAGAAAACAAAGATAACTACTTTCTAGCTCCTCTCTCTACACAATGCAATAGTCATCAATCTGAGTAGTTGTTGTGTTTGTACGTAGGCACCATTCACATCAAGGGCAGATAATTCAATTTGTGGTTATTCATTTTAACCAGAGGGAAATGTTAGCTATATGGAGAGATGTTCCTTTGTATAAAGCGATTGTTGGTATTCATTTCGGTGAGAATGTCGAGTATCAACATGCAAGAGAGTACCTATAGTTCTGCCGTCATTTGAGATTTCCAATGACACCAATCAGCGACCACCTTACCTAGATATTACACACGCCCCTGTTGGGTGGTTATGCTTTAATAGGTCTCTCTCTCTCTCTCTCTCTCTCTCTCTCTCTCTCTCTCTCTCTCTCTCTCTCTCTCTCTCAATTCAATTAAATTAAATTCAAGGGGCTTTATTGGCATGGGAAACATGTGTTAACATTGCCAAAGCAAGTGAGGTAGATATTATACAAAAGTGAAATAAACAATACAAATTAACATCTCTCTCTCTCTCTCTCTCTCTCTCTCTCTCTCTCTCTCTCTCTCTCTCTCTCTCTCTCTCTCTCTCTCTCTATCTATCTATCTGCCTGTGATGGTACTAAAACTTTGTGGAATGTCTAATGTCTGTTGAATTGACTCTCAGTAATGGCACTAGGACTACTTGTTATGCCAATACCTTCGGTAATATCATCAATACTGGTATGAGAGCTCCTAATGGGATTTACTTCATCTGTGGATACTATGCGTATTCCTGGTTACCAAAGTTGTGGCAAGGGTTGTGTTATTAAGGGTTGTGTTATTAAGGGTCGTGTTATTAAGGGTCATGTTATTAAGGGTCGTGTTATTAGGGTCGTGTTACTAAGGGTTGTGTTACTAAGGGTCATGTTATTAAGGGTCGTGTTACTAAGGGTCGTGTTATTACGGGTGGTGTTATTAAGGGTTGTGTTACTAAGGGTTGTGTTATTACGGGTTGTGTTATTAAGAGTCGTGTTACTAAGGGTTGTGTTATTACAGGTCGTGTTATTAAGGGTTGTGTTATTAAGGGTCATGTTATTAAGGGTCGTGTTATTACGGGTCGTGTTATTACGGGTGGTGTTATTACGGGTTGTGTTTTTAAGGGTTGTGTTATTACGGGTCGTGTTATTACGGGTCGTGTTATTAAGGGTTGTGTTATTACGGGTCGTGTTATTACGGGTCATGTTAATAAGGGTCGTGTTATTACGGGTCGTGTTACTAAGGGTCGTGTTATTAAGGGTCATGTTACTAAGAGTCGTGTTATTACGGGTCGTGTTATTAAGGGTGTTATTTGGGATATGTAGTACCCCATGTAGTACATTCTGTGAATTCTCCTTTTTCACGCCGTCATAAACGTTCTGTTTACAGAAACGGAGAGATTCTTTGCGAATGCTTTTCCCCCCTCGTATGGCATTTCTAAAATAGCACGGGAAGTTATTAATATGGATAACTCTCTTGGAATTCCTAGCTATTGGAACAGTCGAGAGTCTTGAGTTTTTATTTTATTTATTTTTTTATTATTTTTTTTATAATATGTTTATTATTTTCCAATAAAAATAAAGTAAAAAAGACAGCAATACAAACAATGACATTCATTGTACTGTTGAATGGGATGGCCACTTTAGAGGACAAAACAAAAGTTAACTCACACATACACAAAATAAAACAAAATCCTATTAGGTGGTACATGTATAAGAAGACAGCATATAGTCATTACAAGCAGTGTAGTTAAGCCCAAAATAAATATTGAGTGGAGTACAGCACAGAGTAGCAGCAGATCGTCAGCCCAGTTATGAAGCGGGACTAGACCATTTATCCAGTATCGGCTGACATATTTTGTAAAACACTGGACTTCTATTGGAGGTATTGCATCGAATCTTTTCCATATGCATTACATTCCCTAAATCCCGTAACCACATTTCAAAGGTAGGTACAGTCTCCAATTTCCAAAATTGCAATATGAGCCTTTTGGCTAATAGAGTACAAAGAGAGACAGCTTTCCCTTCCTGGTTATTCCCATCAACTGTACCAAACAGAGCGATCAATGGGTCTGGGGCTAGAACTCTATCAAAGGCCTTAGATAAGTAATCAAAGATGAGAGCCCAGTAAGCATGTAATTTAGGGCATGTCCAGAATAAGTGGGTCAACGTCCCCTCCTCCTGCTTGCACCTCTCACACAGTGGTGAGGTGTCCGGGAATATTTTATGCAGTTTTACTTTTGAGTAGTGTAACCTGTGTATCACCTTAAACTGTACAAGGTTGTGTCTGGCATTCACTGAACTGTGGTTTATATTCCTGAGAGCTTCTATCCAGTCCTCATCTGAGATTTCTGAACCAAGTTCTTGTTCCCAAGCCCTTTTAATGGTGTCTGTGTATACCTCTATGTGGGCCTGTAGCACATCATACAGTCTAGAGACCGACCCTTTTGAATGGGGTTAGACAAGGATCAAGCTATCTAATGTAGGACTATTTGGCTTAATGCCATACTGTGGGACATGTGTCCTTAAGAAATTCCTGATTTGGAGGTATCTGAAAAAATGTGTTGTTGGCATGTTGAACTTTGCCTGTAATTGTTGAAATGAAGCTAACTGACCATCTATGTATAGATTACCAATTGTTGTGAGCCCCTTCTCCCTCCACTGTGAAAACACCACATCATCCAATGCAGGGTGGAAAGCATGATTCAGGCTAATCGGGCTGTCTATGTAAACAGTGGGTATGTTAAGAAAACCCCTAATCTGTTTCCAGATCCTAAGCGTATGACAAATGACTGGATTGGAGTCATAAGTGGCTTTTTTTCACATATGATGGGCTATTAACAAGTGCAGGGAGTGAGGAACGTTGACAGGACGCCTGTCAGGAAATGTCGCAGTCATTCCGCCTGTTCAAGGGGTGCCGACAGGGGTGCCCTATTTCGCCTGCTCTCTTCGCTATAGCCATGGAACCCCTTGCTACTCGCATTCGGGCATGTGCCGATGTAGCTTCTGTTAAAATAAAAGACACACAGCACAAAATTTCCCTATATGCAGACGATGTTCTTTTGTTTTTGTCCAAGCCTAAAACTTCTATTCCACCCTTACTTAACTTGATAAAAACATTCAGCTCCTTCTCTGGCTACAAGATAAACTGGCAAAAAAGTGAGTTGATGCCAATATCACGGCCGGTGGATATGCAATTTCTGCAATCTACCCCCGTTTAGAACAGTGAGGGACAAGTTCACAAGCCATGGCATTGTAGTGACAAGAGACCTTGATCAGCTATTGAAAGCGAATTGGGACATGAAAATATATCAGCTTAAACAAAATATAGATTTTTGGAAGACTCTGCCTATTTCCTTGGTTTGTCGTATAAACGCTATTAAAATGGTTGTCCTACCCAGGTTTCTTTACCTCTTCCAATGTCTACCCAATTTCATACCACAAAGCTATTTTAAGAAACTGGATTCAATAGTAACTCCATTTTTATGGGATAACAAGGCAGCCAGAATTTCAAAGAAGCATTTATGCAAGTACAAGATAGAGGGGGGCTTTGGCCTTCCTCACTTCAAACTGTATTATTGGGCTGCTAATCTGAACATTGTGTCTTTCTGGAGGGAAAGTTTACCTGCGATGAGACAGAAGGATATGCCTTCATGGCTTTTGATCGAGATTCTTGAGTTAATTATAGCTGAGATGGTTACCATTCGGAATCGGAATGTGGCGATGCAAAATCGTTTGGCCCTTGATTATCTTCTGTCCGCACAAGAGGGTATACAGTGGGGAGAACAAGTATTTGATACACTGCCGATTTTGCAGGTTTTCCTACTTACAAAGCATGTAGAGGTCTGTAATTTTTATCATAGGTACACTTCAACTATGAGAGACGGAATCTAAAACAAAAATCCAGAAAATCACATTGTATGATTTTTAAGTAATTAATTTGCATTTTATTGCATGACATAAGTATTTGATACATCAGAAAAGCAGAACTTAATATTTGGTACAGAAACCTTTGTTTGCAATTACAGAGATCATACGTTTCCTGTAGTTCTTGACTAGGTTTGCACACACTGCAGCAGGGATTTTGGCCCACTCCTCCCTACAGATCTTCTCCAGATCCTTCAGGTTTCGGGGCTGTCGCTGGGCAATACGGAGTTTCAGCTCCCTCCAAAGATTTTCTATTGGGTTCAGGTCTGGAGACTGGCTAGGCCACTCCAGGACCTTGAGATGCTTCTTACGGAGCCACTCCTTAGTTGCCATGGCTGTGTACTTCGTGTCGTTGTCATGCTGGAAGACCCAGCCACGACCCATCTTCAATGCTCTTACTGAGGGAAGGAGGTTGTTGGCCAAGATCTCGCGATACATGGCCCCATCCATCCTCCCCTCAATACGGTGCAGTCGTCCTGTCCCCTTTGCAGAAAAGCATCCCCAAAGAATGATGTTTCCACCTCCATGCTTCACGGTTGGGATGGTGTTCTTGGGGTTGTACTCATACTTCTTCTTCCTCCAAACACGGCGAGTGGAGTTAGACCAAAAAGCTCTATTTTTGTCTCATCAGACCACATGACCTTCTCCCATTCCTCCTCTGGATCATCCAGATGGTCATTGGCAAACTTCAGACAGGCCTGGACATGCACTGGCTTAAGCAGGGGGACCTTGCGTGCGCTGCAGGATTTTAATCCATGACGGCGTAGTGTGTTACTAATGGTTTTCTTTGAGACTGTGGTCCCAGCTCTCTTCAGGTCATTGACCAGGTCCTGCCGTGTAGTTCTGGGCTGATCCCTCACCTTCCTCATGATCATTGATGCTCCACGAGGTGAGCTCTTGCATGGAGCCCCAGACCGAGGGTGATTGACCGTCATCTTGAACTTCTTCCATTTTCTAATAATTGCGCCAACAGTTGTTTCCTTCTCACCAAGCTGCTTGCCTATTGTCCTGCAGCCCATCCCAGCCTTGTGCAGGTCTACAATTTTATCCCTGATGTCCTTACACAGCTCTCTGGTCTTGGCCATTGTGGAGAGGTTGGAATCTGTTTGATTGAGTGTGTGGACAGGTGTATTTTATACAGGTAACGAGTTCAAACAGGTGCAGTTAATACAGGTAATGAGTGGAGAACAGGAGGGCTTCTTAAAGAAAAACTAACAGGTCTGTGAGAGCCGGAATTCTTACTGGTTGGTAGGTGATCAAATACTTATGTCATGCAATAAAATGCAAATTAATTATTTAAAAATCATACAATGTGATTTTCTGGATTTTTGTTTTAGATTCCGTCTCTCACAGTTGAAGTGTACCTATGATGAAAATTACAGACCTCTACATGCTTTGTAAGTAGGAAAACCTGCAAAATCGGCAGTGTATCAAATACTTGTTCTCCCCACTGTATGTGCTGTTATTGGTGCTGAATGCTGATCTAGTTGCTAATACTGTACAGTATCCAGCAGCAGTGAGTACTGGATGTGGACATAGACATGAATACTTACTTAATCCCACTAGTTGTGCTAGTAAACTCCTAGTTGTGCTAGTAAACTCCTAGTTGTGCTAGTAAACTATGAGTTGTGCTAGTAAACTACGAGTTGTGCTAGTAAACTCCTAGTTGTGCTAGTAAACTACTAGTTGTTCTAGTAAACTATGAGTTGTGCTAGTAAACTACTAGTTGTGCTAGTAAACTATGAGTTGTGATAGTAAACTACTAGTTGTGCTAGTAAACTACTAGTTGTGATAGTAAACTACTAGTTGTGCTAGTAAACTACTAGTTGTGATAGTAAACTCCTAGTTGTGCTAGTAAACGACTAGTTGTGCTAGTAAACTACTAGTTGTGATAGTAAACGACTAGTTGTGCTAGTAAACTACTAGTTGTGATAGTAAATGACTAGTTGTGCTAGTAAACTACTAGTTGTGATAGTAAACTACTAGTTGTGCTAGTAAACTACTAGTTGTTCTAGTAAACTACGAGTTGTGCTAGTAAACTACTAGTTGTGCTACTAAACTACTAGTTGTGATAGTAAACTACTAGTTGTGCTAGTAAACTACTAGTTGTGCTAGTAAACTACTAGTTGTGATAGTAAACTACTAGTTGTGATAGTAAACTACTAGTTGTGCTAGTAAACTACTAGTTGTGATAGTAAACTACTAGTTGTGCTAGTAAACTACTAGTCGTCCTAGTAAATTACTAGTTGTGATAGTAAACTCCTAGTTGTGCTAGTAAACTATGAGTTGTGATAGTAAACGACTAGTTGTGCTAGTAAACTACTAGTTGTGATAGTAAACAACTAGTTGTGCTAGTAAACTACTAGTTGTGATAGTAAACTACTAGTTGTGCTAGTAAACTACTAGTTGTGATAGTCAACTACTAGTTGTGATAGTCAACTACTAGTTGTGCTAGTAAACTACTAGTCGTCCTCGTAAATTACTAGTTGTGCTAGTAAATTACTAGTTGTGATAGTCAACTACTAGTTGTGCTAGTAAACTACTAGTCGTCCTAGTAAATTACTAGTTGTGCTAGTAAACTACTAGTCGTCCTAGTAAATGACTAGTTGTGCTAGTAAACTACTAGTTGTGCTAGAAAACTACTAGTTGTACTAGTAAAATAACAGTCTAGCTACATACATCCGTATTGTTTGTTAAAATCTATAAAATACAATAAAGTGTCAAATTGCTACTCAGCATTAATGGTTTCTCAGACCTACAAACTCCTGGAGTAAAAAACAAATCCATTATAGTCTTGGATTAGGTTTAATCTGTGTCCAGGAAGTCCATTATAGTATTGGATTAGGTTTAATCTGTGTCCAGGAAGTCCATTTTAGTATTGGATTAGGTTTAATCTGTCCAGGAAGTCCATACAGTACATTACTTCAGAACAGTAGTTCTACTCTAATGTGTGTACTGTCTGATTGTAAATGTAATGTCCGTGCTGCTGACTGTAAGTAATTGAAGACCAGAGCAGTTGATCACAGAGAAACAGATCAGAGGGAATGTCTATGACATGGTACTACAGTGAATGTAATTGGCCAATTACCAATTACTACAAGGCCATGCAATGCTATTACCGAGAGACAGAGTGAGAGAGAGAGAGAGAGAGAGAGAGAGCAACAGAGCAATATAGCAACAGAGACAGAGCAACACAGAGAGAGAGAGAGAGAGAGAGAGAGAGAGAGAGAGAGAGAGAGAGAGAGAGAGAGAGAGAGAGAGAGAGAGAGAGAGAGAGCAGGACAGTGTGTGTGTGGAGGGGATTTTCTTCTGAAACTCGTCAGTCTATTCTTGTTCTGAGAAATGAAGGCTATGCCTTCATGGAACAGCGCAAACTGGGTCTAAATAGTACCCACAAAACACCAGTCTCAACGTCGACAGTGAAGAGGCGACTCCGGGATGATGGCCTTCTAGGCAGAGTTCCTCTGTCCAGTCTC
>NC_092109.1:44435740-44450740 GCF_045679555.1 Salvelinus alpinus
TTAACACTCACCCTCATTCACTCTCTACCTCCCCCACATCAGAGGTAACACTCTCCCTCATTCACTCTCTACCTCCCCCACCCCAGAGTTAACACTCTCCCTCATTCACTCTCTACCTCCCCCACCCCAGAGTTAACACTCTCCCTCATTCACTCTCTACCTCCCCCACCCCAGAGTTAACACTCTCCCTCATTCACTCTCTACCTCCCCCACCCCAGAGTTAACACTCTCCCTCATTCACTCTCTACCTCCCCCACATCAGAGTTAACACACTCCCTCATTCACTCTCTACCTCCCCCACATCAGAGTTAACACTCTGCCTCATTCACTCTCTACCTCCCCCACCCCAGAGTTAACACTCTCCCTCATTCCCCCCAGAGTTAACACTCTGTCTCCACCGATCTCCTCATTCCCCCCAGAGTTAACACTCTGTCTCCACCCATCTCCTCATTCCCCCCAGAGTTAACACTCTGTCTCCACCCATCTCCTCATTCCCCCCAGAGTTAACACTCTGTCTCCACCCATCTCCTCATTCCCCCCAGAGTTAACACTCTGTCTCCACCCATCTCCTCATTCCCCCCAGAGTTAACACTCTGTCTCCACCCATCTCCTCATTCCCCCCAGAGTTAACACTCTGTCTCCACCCATCTCCTCATTCCCCCCAGAGTTAACACTCTGTCTCCACCCATCTCCTCATTCCCCCCAGAGTTAACACTCTGTCTCCACCCATCTCCTCATTCCCCCCAGAGTTAACACTCTGTCTCCACCCATCTCCTCATTCCCCCCAGAGTTAACACTCTGTCTCCACCCATCTCATCATTCCCCCCAGAGTTAACACTCTGTCTCCACCCATCTCCTCATTCCCCCCAGAGTTAACACTCTGTCTCCACCCATCTCCTCATTCCCCTCAGAGTTAACACTCTGTCTCCACCCATCTCTTCATTCCCCCCAGAGTTAACACTCTGTCTCCACCCATCTCCTCATTCCCCCCAGAGTTAACACTCTGTAACCTCTAAAAATGTTTTTGTACCCTTCTTCAGCTCTTGACACAATCCTGTCTTGGAACACTACGGACAATTCCTTTGACCTCATGGCTTGGTTTTTTCTCTGACATGCACTGTCAACTGTGGGACCTTATATAGACAGGTGTGTGCCTTTCCAAATCATGTCCAATCAATTGAATTGACCACAGGTGGACTTCAATCAAGTTGTAGAAACATCTCAAGAATGATCAATGGAAACAGGATGTACCTGAGCTCAATTTAGAGAATCATGGCAAAGGGTCTGAATACTTATGGAAATAAAGTATTTCTGTTATTATTTTTTATAAATTAAAAACCTGTTTTCCCTTTGTCATTATGGGGTATTGTGATGTCATTATGGGGTATTGTGATGTCATTATGGGGTATTGTGATGTTAATATGGGGTATTGTGTTGTCATTATGGAGTATTGTGATGTTATTATGGGGTATTGTGATGTCATTATGGGGTATTGTGATGTCATTATGGGGTATTGTCTGTAGATTGCTGAGGATTATTATTTTTTATATCCATTTTAGAATAAGGCTGTAACGTAACAAAACGTGGAAAATATCAAGGGGTCTGAAAACTTTCCAAAGGCAATGTATATATACCAGTCAAATGTTTGGACACACCTACTCATTCAAGGGTTTTTCTTTATTTTTACTATTTTCTACATTGTAGAATAACAGAGAAGACATCAACACTATGAAATAACACAGTAACCAAAAAAGTGCTACATGTTTTGGTAAGGCAGGTAGCCTAGTGGTTAGAGCATTGGGCGGGTAACCAAACGGTTGCTGGATCAAATCCCTGAGCAGACAAGGTAAAAATCTGTTGTTCTGCCCCTATACAAGACAGTTATTCCACTGTTCCCCGGTAGGCTGTCATTGTAAATAAGAATGTGTTCTTAACTGACTTGACCTTGTTAAATCAAATAAAAATAATTGTTAGATTCTTCAAAGTAGCCACCCTTTGCCTTGATGACAGTTTTGCACAGTTTTGGCATTCTCTCAACCAACTTCACCTGGAATGCTTTTTTCCAACAGTCTTGAAATTGAATGTTAATTTCTCAACAACGTCGTTCTAGAGAATTTGTCAGTGCGGCCAACCGGCCTCACAACCGCAGACCGTGTGTAACCATGCCAGCCCAAGATCTTTCACATCTGTCTTTTTCGTCTGAGGGGGGGTGGGGGTGATTGTGATGAGTATTCATGTCTGTAATAAAGTCCTTTTGTTGGGAAAAATTATTCTGATTCACTGGGCCTGGCTGCCAAGTGGTTGGGCCAATGAAAAATGTTTGAAAATGTCGTATGTTGCATTTTATATTTTGGTTCGGTATATTTTAAATTCAGGCTGTAACACAACAAAATGTGGGAAAAAGTCAAGGGGTGTGAATACTTTCTGAAGGCTCTCTATGTGTTGCTTACAAGTATGTGGTACTGAAGTAGAATACTGTGTCCATCCACACAGGCTAAACTTAATGGAAGTTTAAAATTACCATTTAAATAGGATTTTCTTTTTGGGATTCTTAGAGAAGATAAATTACACAGTAAACAATGTCAAAAGGCTTTAATGGCATCTATGAAATGAAAACACACGCCCGGACCCAGTTGAACAGCCACACACACACACACACACACACACACACACACACACACACACACACACACACACCAATCTCTCTTTCTTCTTTGTGATACTGAGGAAATCAGTGTGTTGAATAGGCAATGAATACACACACACACACACACACACACACACACACACACACACACACACACACACACACACACACACACACACACACACACACACACACACACACACACACACACACAAATCGTGACTATAGTTTCAGTGCTGTTTGGACTCTAACTGGAGGAGCTGGTTTAATTGACCTGAATAAAAACTAAATTACAGCATTCTGACATACGAAGGGAGGGGGAGAGAGAGATGAGAAGAGAGACGGGGGAGGGGGAGAGAGAGACATGAGGAGAGAGACGGGTAGGGGGAGAGAGAGAGATGAGAAGAGAGACGGGGAGGGGGAGAGAGAGAGATGAGGAGAGAGACGGGTAGGGGGAGAGAGAGAGATGAGGAGAGAGACGTGGGAGGGGGAGAGAGAGACATGAGGAGAGAGACGGGGGAGGGGGAGAGAGAGACATGAGGAGAGAGATGGGGGAGGGTGGGAGAGAGATGAGGAGAGAGACGGGGGAGGGGGAGAGAGAGAGATGAGGAGAGAGACGGGTAGGGGGAGAGAGAGAGATGAGGAGAGAGACGGGGGAGGGGGAGAGAGAGACATGAGGAGAGAGATGGGGGAGGGGGAGAGAGAGACATGAGGAGAGAGACGGGGGAAGGGGAGAGAGAGATGAGGAGAGAGACGGGGGAGGGGGAGAAAGAGAGATGAGGAGAGAGACGGGGGAGGGAGAGAGAGAGAGATGAGGAGAGAGACGGGGAGGGGGAGAGAGAGAGATGAGGAGAGAGACGGGGGAGGGGGAGAGAGAGACATGAGGAGAGAGACGGGGGAGGGGGAGAGAGAGACATGAGGAGAGAGACGGGGGAGGGGGAGAGAGATACATGAGGAAAGAGACGGGGGAGGGGGAGAGAGAGACATGAGGAGAGAGACGGGGGAGGGGGAGAGAGAGAGTTGAGGAGAGAGACGGGGGAGGGAGAGAGAGATACATGAGGAGAGAGACGGGGGAGGGGGAGAGAGAGACATGAGGAAAGAGACGGGGGAGGGGGAGAGAGAGACATGAGGAGAGAGACGGGGGAGGGGGAGAGAGAGACATGAGGAGAGAGACGTGGGAGGGGGAGAGAGAGACATGAGGAGAGAGACGGGGGAGGGGGAGAGAGAGATGAGGAGAGAGACGGGGGAGGGGGAGAGAGAGAGATGAGGAGAGAGACGGGGGAGGGGGAGAAAGAGACATGAGGAGAGAGACGGGGGAGGGGGTGAGAGAGACATGAGGAGAGAGACGGGGGAGGGGGAGAGAGAGACATGAGGAGAGAGACGGGGGAGGGGGAGAGAGAGATGAGGAGAGAGACGGGGAGGGGGAGAGAGAGACATGAGGAGAGAGACGGGGAGGGGGAGAGAGAGACATGAGGAGAGAGACGGGGGAGGGGGAGAGAGAGAGATGAGGAGAGAGACGGGTAGGGGGAGAGAGAGAGATGAGGAGAGAGACGGGGGAGGGGGAGAGAGAGACATGAGGAGAGAGACGGGGGAGGGGGAGAGAGAGACATGAGGAGAGAGACGGGGGAGGGGGAGAGAGAGATGAGGAGAGAGACGGGGGAGGGGGAGAGAGAGAGATGAGGAGAGAGACGGGGGAGGGGGAGAAAGAGACATGAGGAGAGAGACGGGGGAGGGGGTGAGAGAGACATGAGGAGAGAGACGGGGGAGGGGGAGAGAGAGATGAGGAGAGAGACGGGGGAGGGGGAGAGAGAGACATGAGGAGAGAGACGGGGAGGGGGAGAGAGAGACATGAGGAGAGAGACGGGGGAGGGGGAGAGAGAGAGATGAGGAGAGAGTCGGGTAGGGGGAGAGAGAGAGATGAGGAGAGAGACGGGGGAGGGGGAGAGAGAGACATGAGGAGAGAGACGGGGGAGGGGGAGAGAGAGACATGAGGAGAGAGACGGGGGAGGGGGAGAGAGAGATGAGGAGAGAGACGGGGGAGGGGGAGAGAGAGAGATGAGGAGAGAGACGGGGGAGGGGGAGAAAGAGACATGAGGAGAGAGACGGGGGAGGGGGTGAGAGAGACATGAGGAGAGAGACGGGGGAGGGGGAGAGAGAGACATGAGGAGAGAGACGGGGGAGGGGGAGAGAGAGATGAGGAGAGAGACGGGGGAGGGGGAGAGAGAGACATGAGGAGAGAGACGGGGAGGGGAGAGAGAGACATGAGGAGAGAGACGGGGGAGGGGGAGAGAGAGAGATGAGGAGAGAGACGGGTAGGGGGAGAGAGAGAGATGAGGAGAGAGACGGGGGAGGGGGAGAGAGAGACATGAGGAGAGAGACGGGGGAGGGGGAGAGAGAGACATGAGGAGAGAGACGGGGGAGGGGGAGAGAGAGATGAGGAGAGAGACGGGGGAGGGGGAGAGAGAGAGATGAGGAGAGAGACGGGGGAGGGGGAGAAAGAGACATGAGGAGAGAGACGGGGGAGGGGGTGAGAGAGACATGAGGAGAGAGACGGGGGAGGGGGAGAGAGAGATGAGGAGAGAGACGGGGGAGGGGGAGAAAGAGAGATGAGGAGTGAGACGGGGGAGGGGGAGAGAGAGAGATGAGGAGAGAGACGGGGAGGGGGAGAGAGAGAGATGAGGAGAGAGACGGGGGAGGGGGAGAGAGAGACATGAGGAGAGAGACGGGGGAGGGGGAGAGAGAGACATGAGGAGAGAGACGGGGGAGGGGGAGAGAGAGACATGAGGAAAGAGACGGGGGAGGGGGAGAGAGAGACATGAGGAGAGAAACGGGGGAGGGAGAGAGAGAGACATGAGGAGAGAGACGGGGGAGGGGGAGAGAGAGACATGAGGAAAGAGACGGGAGAGGGGGAGAGAGAGACATGAGGAGAGAGACGGGGGAGGGGGAGAGAGAGACATGAGGAGAGAGACGGGGGAGGGAGAGAGAGAGAGATGAGGAGAGAGAAGGGGAGGGGGAGAGAGAGACATGAGGAGAGAGACGGGGGAGGGGGAGGGGGAGAGAGAGACATGAGGAGAGAGACGGGGAGGGGGAGAGAGAGACATGAGGAAAGAGACGGGGGAGGGGGAGAGAGAGACATGAGGAGAGAGACGGGGGAGGGAGAGAGAGAGACATGAGGAGAGAGACGGGGGAGGGGGAGAGAGAGACATGAGGAGAGAGACGGGGGAGGGGGAGAGAGAGAGATGAGGAGAGAGACGGGGGAGGGAGAGAGAGAGACATGAGGAGAGAGACGGGGGAGGGGGAGAGAGAGACATGAGGAAAGAGACGGGGGATGGGGAGAGAGAGAGATGAGGAGAGAGACGGGGGAGGGGGAGAGAGAGAGATGAGGAGAGAGACGGGGGATGGGGAGAGAGAGACATGAGGAGAGAGACAGGGGAGGGGGAGAGAGAGACATGAGGAGAGAGACGGGGGAGGGGGAGAGAGAGATGAGGAGAGAGACGGGGGAGGGGGAGAGAGAGACATGAGGAGAGAGACGGGGAGGGGGAGAGAGAGACATGAGGAGAGAAACGGGGGAGGGGGAGAGAGAGATGAGGAGAGAGACGGCGGAGGGGGAGAGAGAGATTAGGTGAGAGACGGGGGAGGGAGAGACAAGACATTTTGACAACGTCACCACGCCGACAACTTCACCACGCCGACAACTTCCCCACGCCGACAACTCCCCCACGCCGACAACGTCACCACGCCGACAACGTCACCACGCCGACAACTTCACCACGCCGACAACTTCACCACGCCGACAACTTCACCACGCCGACAACTTCACCACGCCGACAACTTCACCACGCCGCCAACTTCACCACGCCGACAACTTCACCACGACGACAACTTCCCCACGCCGACAACGTCACCACGCCGACAACGTCACCACGCCGACAACGTCACCACGCCGACAACTTCACCACGCCGCCAACTTCACCACGCCGACAACTTCACCACGCCGCCAACTTCCCCACGCCGACAACTTCCCCACGCCGACAACGTCACCACGCCGACAACTTCCCCACGCCGACAACGTCACCACGCCGACAACTTCACCACGCCGACAACGTCACCATGCCGACAACTTCACCACGACGACAACTTCACCACGCCGACAACGTCACCACGCCGACAACTTCACCACGCCGACAACGTCACCACGCCGACAACTTCACCACGACGACAACTTCACCACGCCGACAACTTCACCACGCCGACAACTTCACCACGCCGACAACTTCACCACGCCGCCAACTTCACCACGCCGCCAACTTCACCACGCCGACAACTTCACCACGCCGTCAACTTCACCACGCCGCCAACTTCACCACGACGACAACTTCCCCACGCCGCCAACTCCCCCACGTCGACAACTTCACCACGCCGACAACTTCACCACGCCGACAACGTCACCACGCCGCCAACTTCACCACGACGACAACTTCCCCACGCCGCCAACTCCCCCACGTCGACAACTTCACCACGCCGCCAACTTCTTTTAGATGATTTTCTTTATATCTGAATTTGCCGGCAACAAAGCCTGTACTTTTTTCCCCTGCCAGCCGACCTATTCATGATTAAAGTCCCGCCAACCCTCAGTATTAACAACGCCTTTCATCTTACCGTCACTGGCACGCATTAAACCATGAACATTCTATTGTTGTCTGACATCAAACTTGTCCTTGTCAACCACAAAGCTTTGTATTTTGTATTTTTATTTTGCATTTATTCTCTCCATGTAAATGTCTGTAGTTCTGTCCGGGTTTTTTTTTTCTTCTCTCTTTCACTATATGATCTAAGCAAAAGAAGACATGGTCTCTGTTTCAAAAAAATATGACAGCCGGTTCCACACTCAAGTTGTGTGGGAAAAATATGATTTCTATTTTATTCTGTTAGTTTACATTATATTAATTCTTACAACAACAAAACAATATGTGTGTTGACTGTGATCAGGTCATGGGGAATTCTAAACGGAGGAATTTAGAACATGCCATGATGTCTGGTTACCATGAGAATGGTCACAACAACAGGGTCAAAGTTCAATGTCTTTTGCTCCTTCCTGGCAAAAGCAATAGCTATATAAAAGCATAATGACAAAACAATTAGTTTGAAAAAAACATTGCCCAATTGTTTTTACAGGCAACATACAGTAAATACTGTAATCAGAAAGAGACAGAGAGGAGTGGAGGAGAGAGAGGAGGGGGAAGAAGAGAGAGAGAGAGAGAGAAAGAGAGAGAGAAGAGCGGTGGGGAGGGGAGAAGAGAAAGATGGGGGTAGACGAGAGAGAAAGAGAGAGAGAGAGAGAGAGAGAGAGAGAGAGAGAGAGAGAGAGAGAGAGAGAGAGAGAGAGAGAGAGAGGAGGGGTGGGGTGGGGAGGGGAGGAGAGAAAGATGGGGGAAGAAGAGAGAGAGAGAGAGAGCGAGAGCCCTAACCTACAAGGAGATTAACTTAGAGATGAGTCCCCTGAGCCAGCTGGTCCTGGGGCTCTGTTCACAAACACAAACAGACCCCACAGAGCCCCAGTACAGAAACACAATTAGACCTAACCAAATCATGGCAAAACAAAAATATATTGTAATTACTTGACACATTGGAAATAATCAAACAAAAAAACAGAGCAAACTGGAATGTTATTTGGCCCTAAACAGAGAGTATGTGACATAATACCTGATCACTGTGACTGACCCCAAATTAAGGAAAGCTTTTACTATGTACAGACTCAGTGAGCATAGCCTTGCTATTGAGAAAGGCCGCCATAGCCTGCCTTCTCTCTCTCGAGAGAGCCAGGTCTGCCTACGTTTCAACTGTCCACAAAATGAGGTAGAAACTGAGCTGCACTTCCTAGTTGAGGTATATGAGGTAATATGTTCATGTATGTCACGTTCTGACCATAGTTCTTGTGTGTTTTGCTTGTTTTAGTGTTGGTCAGGACGTGAGCTGGGTGGGCATTCTATGTTGTGTGTCTAGTTTGTCTGTTTCTATGTTTGGCCTAATATGGTTCCCAATCAGAGGCAGATGTTTTGTGTTGTCTCTGATTGGGAATCATATTTAGGTGGCTTGTTTTGTGTTGGGGTTTGTGGGTGGTTGTTTCCTGTCTTTGTGTTTCTCTGCACCAGATAGGACTGTATCAATTTTCACATTTATTGTTTTGTTACTTGTAGTGTTCACGTTGTTATCTTTATTAAATTATGTTGAACACTAGCCGCGCTGCGTTTTGGTCCTCCTCTTCTTCATCCCAGGAAGAAAGCCGTTACAATGTAGGTAGGGGTAAAGTGACCCGTCAATCAGGATAGATAATAAACAGAGTAGCAGCACACAGACACACTATCAAACTCTTTCACACGGTAGAGTCGAGTGAGTGGTGAACAGGGGTGGCTGAAGTCTTTGACCATTTTTAGGGTCTTCCTCTGACACCACCTACAGTGATGCAGCCAGTCAAGGTGTTCTCGCTGTAGAACCGTTTGAGGATCTGAGGTGCCATGCCGGATATGTTCAGCCTCCTGAGGGGGAAGAGGCGTTGTCGTCCCGTCTTCACGACTGTGTCGGTGTGTTTTGGACCATGATAGGTCGTTCGTGATGTGGACACAGAGGAAGCTCTCGAACCACTCCACAACAGTCGATGTGAATGTGGACGTGGTCGGCCCTCAAGCGTGGCGGACATGTTGTTACCTACCCTCACCACCTGGGGGGCAGGCCGTCAGGAAGTCCAGGATCCAGTTGCAGAGGGAGGTGTTTAGTCCCAGAGTCCTTAGCTTTAGTGTTGAGCTTCGTGGGCACTATGGTGTTGAACACTGAGCTGTAGTCAATGAACAGCATTCTCACATAGGTGTTCCTTCTGTCCAGATGGGAAAGGGCAGTATGGAGTGCAATAGAGATTGTGTCATCTGCGATATTTGAATTGTAATGGGTCCAGTGTGTCTTGGGATGACGGTGTTGATGTGAGCCATGACCAGTCTTTCAAAAAACATCATTGGTACAGATGTGAATGCTACGTGGCGGTAATCAGTTGGACAGGTTACCGTTGGTATTCTTGGAAACAAGGACTATGGTGGTTTGCTTGAGACAATGTAGATTTTTACAGACTGGGTCAGGTAGAGGTTTAACATGTCAGTGAAGACACTTGTCAGCTGGTCAGCGCTCTGAGTACGTCCTGATAGAATGTGAAGGAATGAAGAGAGAGAGAGAGAGAGAGAGAGAGAGAGAGAGAGAGAGGAACGAACTTCAGATAAAAGACTAATATAACTCTGTGTTGAAAGTAATAGATCTCCACCCATACACTTTTTCTAATCAATACACAGCTAAACATGTCCTGACAAGACTGGAGTTATAGGAAGTCAATGGAACAGGAGAGAGAGAGAGAGAGAGAGAGAGAGAGAGCGAGAGAGAGCGAGAGAGAGAGAGAGAGAGAGAGAGAGAGAGAGAGAGAGAGAGAGAGAGAGAGAGAGAGAGAGAGAGACTCAAAGGGAGGGGATGGGAGAGGGAGACAGAAAGGATGGAGGGAAGGGGGGAAGGAGGGAGGGACAGGGAGAGACTCAGGGGAAGGGAAGGGAGAAGGAGAAGGAGAAGGAGAAGGAGAGGGAGAGGGGGAAGGAGGGAGGGAGGGACAGGGAGAGACACAGGGGGAGGGAAGGGAACGGAGACGGAGAGGGAGAGGACGGAGGGAAGGAGGGAGGGACAGGGAGAGACTCAGGGGGAGGGAAGGGAGAGTCAAGGTGGAGTCAGGCAGCTGAGAGATTCAGGAGGGGAGGTTGGGGGTGAGAGACAGGGAGTGGGGGAGTCTCTATCTGAAATATTGAATGAGACTGAAGACTAAATGAATGTCAACTAAGTAGTAGGGTTGATAGTATCAAGATTGTCATATCATATCGTGCTTCTCTTATCCCAGGATTTATTACACTACTGGCTTAATACACAAGGGGGCGCCAGGAAAACGCCCAAAAAGCCCACTGGGCGTCTATTACCAGAATGCTAACAAAATTACCAAAAGTAATAGCTATCTAAATATGCTAACGAGCGCAAACTAAAATAAACGAATTACAAAAACAGGTAGTCCAGCTCCTAAAGTTATTCATATATAGGTAGAAGCTACCAAAGGTAATTTTCGGTGAGTTTGGACATTTACAAACAAACATGAATGAAAGACATTGTGCAAATAAACACATTTTTGTCGCATGCAGTACGGGCTCTTCAGCAGCAGGTCTGTGTGGAGTCTGGAGTCACTAGGGTAACGCTCAGAGAAAATGGGGGAGGAGCAGACGGACCAAGAACGGAGAGGAGAAAAAACCCAAAGGAAATCAAGATGGCATGGGCAGCTGTACAAATAACTCAATGGGATTTGACTTCTCAAGCACAGCAGAAAGCTGATACTATATGATGCCCTGTCATCTTATTAATTCAGACACTTACTGAGATAACTAGCACAGCAGAAAGCTAACACTATATGATGCCCTGTCCTCTTATTAATTCAGACACTTACTGAGATAACTAGCACAGCAGAAAGCTAACACTATATGATGCCCTGTCCTCTTATTAATTCAGACACTTACTGAGATAACTAGCACAGCAGAAAGCTAACACTATATGATGCCTGTCCTCTTATTAATTCAGACACTTACTGAGATAACTAGCACAGCAGAAAGCTAACACTATATGATGCCTGTCCTCTTATTAATTCAGCCACTTACTGAGATAACTAGCACAGCAGAAAGCTAACACTATATGATGCCTGTCCTCTTATTAATTCAGACACTTACTGAGATAACTAGCACAGCAGAAAGCTAACACTATATGATGCCTGTCCTCTTATTAATTCAGCCACTTACTGAGATAACTAGCACAGCAGAAAGCTAACACTATATGATGCCCTGTCCTCTTATTAATTCAGCCACTTACTGAGATAACTAGCACAGCAGAAAGCTAACACTATATGATGCCTGTCCTCTTATTAATTCAGACACTTAAAAGAAAACTATGGGTCGGATTAACGCATAATTCTGCACGTTTCACGCAGGAAAAAAAAGATAAAACACATAAGAAATATCTTGATGCGTTTTGCAAACGCAGATCTGAAATACTTCTTATTGTAATTTCTGCTCGGCATCAGACTAATTTTGTGTTTCAGATGCACTTTTAATAAACTCGGAAGAGAATTCAGCAGACAGCGCTCAGACTGAGATGTAGCTACTTTTTTTTTCTACAGTAAAATGCAAGATTAACTTTTAAAACCGATACGTAAAGCTCTGACGAAGGCCCTGAGGCCGATACGTAACGCTCTGACGAAGGCCGTGAGGCCGATACGTAAAGCTCTGACGAAGGCCGTGAGGCCGATACGTAAAGCTCTGACGAAGGCCCTGAGGCCGATACGTAAAGCTCTGACGAAGGCCGTGAGGCCGATACGTAACGCTCTGACGAAGGCCGTGAGGCCGATACGTAAAGCTCTGACGAAGGCCGTGAGGCCGATACGTAAAGCTCTGACGAAGGCCGTGAGGCCGATACGTAAAGCTCTGACGAAGGCCGCGAGGCCGATACGTAAAGCTCTGACGAAGGCCCTGAGGCCGATACGTAAAGCTCTGACGAAGGCCGTGAGGCCGATACGTAACGCTCTGACGAAGGCCGTGAGGCCGATACGTAAAGCTCTGACGAAGGCCGTGAGGCCGATACGTAAAGCTCTGACGAAGGCCGTGAGGCCGATACGTAAAGCTCTGACGAAGGCCGCGAGGCCGATACGTAAAGCTCTGACGAAGGCCCTGAGGCCGATACGTAAAGCTCTGACGAAGGCCGTGAGGCCGATACGTAAAGCTCTGACGAAGGCCCTGAGGCCGATACGTAAAGCTCTGACGAAGGCCGTGAGGCCGATACGTAAAGCTCTGACGAAGGCCCTGAGGCCGATACGTAAAGCTCTGACGAAGGCCCTGAGGCCGATACGTAAAGCTCTGACGAAGGCCCTGAGGCCGATACGTAAAGCTCTGACGAAGGCCGTGAGGCCGATACGTAACGCTCTGACGAAGGCCGTGAGGCCGATACGTAAAGCTCTGACGAAGGCCGTGAGGCCGATACGTAAAGCTCTGACGAAGGCCGTGAGGCCGATACGTAAAGCTCTGACGAAGGCCCTGAGGCCGATACGTAAAGCTCTGACGAAGGCCCTGAGGCCGATACGTAAAGCTCTGACGAAGGCCCTGAGGCCGATACGTAAAGCTCTGACGAAGGCCGTGAGGCCGATACGTAACGCTCTGACGAAGGCCGTGAGGCCGATACGTAAAGCTCTGACGAAGGCCGTGAGGCCGATACGTAAAGCTCTGACGAAGGCCGTGAGGCCGATACGTAAAGCTCTGACGAAGGCCGTGAGGCCGATACGTAACGCTCTGACGAAGGCCGTGAGGCCGATACGTAAAGCTCTGACGAAGGCCCTGAGGCCGATACGTAAAGCTCTGACGAAGGCCGTGAGGCCGATACGTAACGCTCTGACGAAGGCCGTGAGGCCGATACGTAAAGCTCTGACGAAGGCCGTGAGGCCGATACGTAAAGCTCTGACGAAGGCCGTGAGGCCGATACGTAAAGCTCTGACGAAGGCCGTGAGGCCGATACGTAACGCTCTGACGAAGGCCGTGAGGCCGATACGTAAAGCTCTGACGAAGGCCGTGAGGCCGATACGTAAAGCTCTGACGAAGGCCGTGAGGCCGATACGTAAAGCTCTGACGAAGGCCGTGAGGCCGATACGTAAAGCTCTGACGAAGCCCGTGAGGCCGATACGTAAAGCTCTGACGAAGGCCGCGAGGCCGATACGTAAAGCTCTGACGAAGGCCGTGAGGCCGATACGTAAAGCTCTGACGAAGGCCGCGAGGCCGATACGTAAAGCTCTGACGAAGGCCGTGAGGCCGATACGTAAAGCTCTGACGAAGGCCGTGAGGCCGATACGTAACGCTCTGACGAAGGCCGTGAGGCCGATACGTAAAGCTCTGACGAAGGCCGTGAGGCCGATACGTAAAGCTCTGACGAAGGCCGTGAGGCCGATACGTAAAGCTCTGACGAAGGCCGTGAGGCCGATACGTAAAGCTCTGACGAAGCCCGTGAGGCCGATACGTAAAGCTCTGACGAAGGCCGCGAGGCCGATACGTAAAGCTCTGACGAAGGCCGTGAGGCCGATACGTAAAGCTCTGACGAAGGCCGCGAGGCCGATACGTAAAGCTCTGACGAAGGCCGTGAGGCCGATACGTAAAGCTCTGACGAAGGCCGTGAGGCCGATACGTAAAGCTCTGACGAAGGCCGCGAGGCCGATACGTAAAGCTCTGACGAAGCCCGTGAGGCCGATACGTAAAGCTCTGACGAAGGCCCTGAGACCGATACGTAAAGCTCTGACGAAGGCCGTGAGGCCGATACGTAAAGCGTATTAAAGATCAGTGATACTATCAAGAGCAGTGAGCCGTTTCCTTTTTCCTTCATCTTTGTTTAACTATCAGTTTTGTATGTTAGCTTTGCATAGTGATTCACTCAATAAATGACTAAGAGTTGATATATAGAGTGTGCGATTCTCTTTATTACTAAAGCTTATAGCTTTTGCAAGACAAACATCTCTGTTCTGTTTTTCAGATGAAATGTAAAGACTTGAACAATCAATGTTAAATACAGAGTTCAGTGTTTCAGAGACAGCTGTGAGAAACAGAGGCTGGACTTTATATAATTTAGTGCACTGCTAAAACTATCACATTGTTTATTGGCAAGACAAACACACTCTGATGTTGACCCAACTGGCAACCTATTCCCTAGATAGTGCACTACTTTTGACCAGGGACCAAGGAATTAGTGAACGGGGTGCCTCTTGGGATACGACCTCTGAGGGTGAGTCTTACTTCAAGACCAGTTTACAGTAAATAGTGTGGATTCTGTTCAACTCCCAAACTTTACTGTGACTTTAGTTCAGGGTTTGAAGAAACAAAATGTTACGGGAGGAACTACAGGTAAAAGCAAGACAGACCTCAGGACAAGAGTATAAACAACAGACCTCAGGACCAGAGTATAAACAACAGACCCCAGGACCAGAGTATAAATAACAGACCTCAGGACAAGAGTATAAATAACAGACCTCAGGACAAGAGTATAAACAACAGACCTCAGGACCAGAGTATAAATAACAGACCTCAGGACAAGAGTATAAACAACAGACCTCAGGACAAGAGTATAAATAACAGACCTCAGGACAAGAGTATAAATAACAGACCCCAGGACCAGAGTATAAATAACAGACCTCAGGACCAGAGTATAAACAACAGACCCCAGGACAAGAGTATAAATAACAGACCCCAGGACCAGAGTATAAACAA
>NC_092109.1:44458240-44468240 GCF_045679555.1 Salvelinus alpinus
TGGACTGTTGTCTCTCTCCAGAGTAACAGGTAGACAGGACTGTTGTCTCTCCAGAGTAACAGGTAGACTGGGCTGTTGTCTCTCTCTCCAGAGTAACAGGTAGACTGGACTGTTGTCTCTCTCCTGAGTAACAGGTAGACTGGACTGTTGTCTCTCCAGAGTAACAGGTAGACTGGGCTGTTGTCTCTCTCAGACTAACAGGTAGACTGGACTGTTGTCTCTCTCCAGAGTAACAGGTAGACTGGGCTGTTGTCTCTCTCTCCAGAGTAACATGTAGACTGGACTGTTGTCTCTCTCAGAGTAATAGGTAGACTGGACTGTTGTCTCTCTCTCCAGAGTAACAGGTACACTGGGCTGTTGTCTCTCTCTCCAGAGTAACAGGTAGACTGGGCTGTTGTCTCTCTCTCCAGAGTAACAGGTAGACTGGACTGGTGTCTCTCTCTCCAGAGTAACAGGTAGACTGGGCTGTTGTCTCTCTCTCCAGAGTAACAGGTAGACTAGACTGTTGTCTCTCTCCAGAGTAACAGGTAGACTAGGCTGTTGTCTCTCTCCAGAGTAACAGGTAGACTGGACTGTTGTCTCTCTCTCAAGAGTAACAGGTAGACTGGACTGTTGTCTCTCTCCAGAGTAACAGGTAGACTGGACTGTTGTCTCTCTCTCCAGAGTAACAGGTAGACTGGACTGTTGTCTCTCTCTCCAGAGTAACAGGTAGACTGGGCTGTTGTCTCTCTCTCCAGAGTAACAGGTAGACTGGACTGTTGTCTCTCTCTCCAGAGTAACAGGTAGACAGGACTGTTGTCTCTCTCTCCAGAGTAACAGGTAGACTGGACTGTTGTCTCTCTCCAGAGTAACAGGTAGGCTGGACTGTTGTCTCTCTCCAGAGTAACAGGTAGACTGGACTGTTGTCTCTCTCTCCAGAGTAACAGGTAGACAGGACTGTTGTCTCTCTCTCCAGAGTAACAGGTAGACTGGACTGTTGTCTCTCTCCAGAGTAACAGGTAGACTGGACTGTTGTCTCTCTCCAGAGTAACAGGTAGACTAGACTGTTGTCTCTCTCCAGAGTAACAGGTAGACTAGGCTGTTGTCTCTCTCCAGAGTAACAGGTAGACTGGACTGTTGTCTCTCTCTCCAGAGTAACAGGTAGACTGGACTGTTGTCTCTCCAGAGTAACAGGTAGACTGGACTGTTGTCTCTCTCTCCAGAGTAACAGGTAGACTGGACTGTTGTCTCTCTCTCCAGAGTAACAGGTAGACTAGACTGTTGTCTCTCTCTCCAGAGTAACATGTAGACTGGACTGTTGTCTCTCCAGAGTAACAGGTAGACTGGACTGTTGTCTCTCTCTCCAGAGTAACAGGTAGACTGGACTGGTGTCTCTCTCTCCAGAGTAACAGGTAGACTAGGCTGTTGTCTCTCTCCAGAGTAACAGGTAGACTGGACTGTTGTCTCTCTCTCCAGAGTAACATGTAGACTGGACTGTTGTCTCTCCAGAGTAACAGGTAGACTGGACTGGTGTCTTTCTCTCCAGAGTAACAGGTAGACTGGACTGTTGTCTCTCTCTCCAGAGTAACAGGTAGACTGGACTGTTGTCTCTCCAGAGTAACAGGTAGACTGGGCTGTTGTCTCTCTCTCCAGAGTAACAGGTAGACTGGACTGTTGTCTCTCTCCAGAGTAACAGGTAGACAGGACTGTTGTCTCTCCAGAGTAACAGGTAGACTGGACTGTTGTCTCTCTCTCCAGAGTAACAGGTAGACTGGACTGTTGTCTCTCTCTCCAGAGTAACAGGTAGACTGGACTGTTGTCTCTCTCTCCAGAGTAACAGGTAGACTGGACTGTTGTCTCTCCAGAGTAACAGGTAGACTGGGCTGTTGTCTCTCTCTCCAGAGTAACAGGTAGACTGGACTGTTGTCTCTCTCCAGAGTAACAGGTAGACAGGACTGTTGTCTCTCCAGAGTAACAGGTAGACTGGGCTGTTGTCTCTCTCTCCAGAGTAACAGGTAGACTGGACTGTTGTCTCTCTCCTGAGTAACAGGTAGACTGGACTGTTGTCTCTCCAGAGTAACAGGTAGACTGGGCTGTTGTCTCTCTCAGACTAACAGGTAGACTGGACTGTTGTCTCTCTCCAGAGTAACAGGTAGACTGGGCTGTTGTCTCTCTCTCCAGAGTAACATGTAGACTGGACTGTTGTCTCTCTCAGAGTAATAGGTAGACTGGACTGTTGTCTCTCTCTCCAGAGTAACAGGTACACTGGGCTGTTGTCTCTCTCTCCAGAGTAACAGGTAGACTGGGCTGTTGTCTCTCTCTCCAGAGTAACAGGTAGACTGGACTGGTGTCTCTCTCTCCAGAGTAACAGGTAGACTGGGCTGTTGTCTCTCTCTCCAGAGTAACAGGTAGACTAGACTGTTGTCTCTCTCCAGAGTAACAGGTAGACTAGGCTGTTGTCTCTCTCCAGAGTAACAGGTAGACTGGACTGTTGTCTCTCTCTCAAGAGTAACAGGTAGACTGGACTGTTGTCTCTCTCCAGAGTAACAGGTAGACTGGACTGTTGTCTCTCTCTCCAGAGTAACAGGTAGACTGGACTGTTGTCTCTCTCTCCAGAGTAACAGGTAGACTGGGCTGTTGTCTCTCTCTCCAGAGTAACAGGTAGACTGGACTGTTGTCTCTCTCTCCAGAGTAACAGGTAGACAGGACTGTTGTCTCTCTCTCCAGAGTAACAGGTAGACTGGACTGTTGTCTCTCTCCAGAGTAACAGGTAGGCTGGACTGTTGTCTCTCTCCAGAGTAACAGGTAGACTGGACTGTTGTCTCTCTCTCCAGAGTAACAGGTAGACAGGACTGTTGTCTCTCTCTCCAGAGTAACAGGTAGACTGGACTGTTGTCTCTCTCCAGAGTAACAGGTAGACTGGACTGTTGTCTCTCTCTCCAGAGTAACAGGTAGACAGGACTGTTGTCTCTATCTCCAGAGTAACAGGTAGACTGGACTGGTGTCTCTCTCTCCAGAGTAACAGGTAGACTGGACTGTTGTCTCTCTCTCCAGAGTAACAGGTAGACTGGGCTGTTGTCTCTCTCCAGAGTAACAGGTAGACTAGACTGTTGTCTCTCTCCCAGAGTAACAGGTAGACTGGGCTGTTGTCTTTCTCTCCAGAGTAACAGGTAGACTGGACTGGTGTCTCTCTCTCCAGAGTAACAGGTAGACTGGGCTGTTGTCTCTCTCCAGAGTAACAGGTAGACTAGACTGTTGTCTCTCTCCCAGAGTAACAGGTAGACTGGGCTGTTGTCTTTCTCTCCAGAGTAACAGGTAGACTGGACTGGTGTCTCTCTCTCCAGAGTAACAGGTAGACTGGACTGGTGTCTCTCTCTCCAGAGTAACAGGTAGACTGGACTGTTGTCTCTCTCTCCAGAGTAACAGGTAGACTAGGCTGTTGTCTTTCTCTCCAGAGTAACAGGTAGACTGGACTGTTGTCTCTCTCTCCAGAGTAACAGGTAGACTGGACTGTTGTCTCTCACTCCAGAGTAACAGGTAGACTGGACTGTTGTCTCTCTCCCAGAGTAACAGGTAGACTGGACTGTTGTCTCTCTCTCCCAGAGTAACAGGTAGAATGGGCTGTTGTCTCTCTCCAGAGTAACAGGTAGACTGGACTGTTGTCTCTCTCTCCAGAGTAACAGGTAGACTGGACTGTTGTCTCTCTCTCCAGAGTAACAGGTAGACTAGACTGTTGTCTCTCCAGAGTAACAGGTAGACTGGACTGTTGTCTCTCTCTCCAGAGTAACAGGTAGACTGGACTGTTGTCTCTCCAGAGTAACAGGTAGACTGGGCTGTTGTCTCTCTCTCCAGAGTAACAGGTAGACTGGACTGTTGTCTATCTCTCCAGAGTAACAGGTAGACTGGACTGTTGTCTCTCCAGAGTAACAGGTAGACTGGACTGTTGTCTCTCTCTCCAGAGTAACAGGTAGACTGGACTGTTGTCTCTCTCTCCAGAGTAACAGGTAGACTAGACTGTTGTCTCTCTCCAGAGTAACAGGTAGACTGGACTGTTCTCTCTCTCCAGAGTAACAGGTAGACTGGACTGTTGTCTCTCTCTCCAGAGTAACAGGTAGACTGGACTGTTGTCTCTCTCTCCAGAGTAACAGGTAGACTGGACTGTTGTCTCTCTCTCCAGAGTAACAGGTAGACTGGACTGTTGTCTCTCTCCAGAGTAACAGGTAGACTGGACTGTTGTCTCTCTCTCCAGAGTAACAGGTAGACTGAACTGTTGTCTCTCCAGAGTAACAGGTAGACTGGGCTGTTGTCTCTCTCAGAGTAACAGGTAGACTGGACTGTTGTCTCTCTCCAGAGTAACAGGTAGACTGGGCTGTTGTCTCTCTCTCCAGAGTAACATGTAGACTGGACTGTTGTCTCTCTCAGAGTAATAGGTAGACTGGACTGTTGTCTCTCTCTCCAGAGTAACAGGTAGACTGGGCTGTTGTCTCTCTCTCCAGAGTAACAGGTAGACTGGGCTGTTGTCTCTCTCTCCAGAGTAACAGGTAGACTGGACTGGTGTCTCTCTCTCCAGAGTAACAGGTAGCCTGGGCTGTTGTCTCTCTCTCCAGAGTAACAGGTAGACTAGACTGTTGTCTCTCTCCAGAGTAACAGGTAGACTAGGCTGTTGTCTCTCTCCAGAGTAACAGGTAGACTGGACTGTTGTCTCTCTCTCCAGAGTAACAGGTAGACTGGACTGGTGTCTCTCCAGAGTAACAGGTAGACTGGACTGTTGTCTCTCTCTCCAGAGTAACAGGTAGACTGGACTGTTGTCTCTCTCTCCAGAGTAACAGGTAGACTAGACTGTTGTCTCTCTCTCCAGAGTAACATGTAGACTGGACTGTTGTCTCTCCAGAGCAACAGGTAGACTGGACTGTTGTCTCTCTCTCCAGAGTAACAGGTAGACTGGACTGGTGTCTCTCTCTCCAGAGTAACAGGTAGACTAGGCTGTTGTCTCTCTCCAGAGTAACAGGTAGACTGGACTGTTGTCTCTCTCTCCAGAGTAACATGTAGACTGGACTGTTGTCTCTCCAGAGTAACAGGTAGACTGGACTGTTGTCTCTCTCTCCAGAGTAACAGGTAGACTGGACTGGTGTCTTTCTCTCCAGAGTAACAGGTAGACTGGACTGTTGTCTCTCTCTCCAGAGTAACAGGTAGACTGGACTGTTGTCTCTCTCTCCAGAGTAACAGGTAGACTGGACTGTTGTCTCTCACTCCAGAGTAACAGGTAGACTGGACTGTTGTCTCTCTCCCAGAGTAACAGGTAGACTGGACTGTTGTCTCTCTCTCCCAGAGTAACAGGTAGACTGGACTGTTGTCTATCTCCAGAGTAACAGGTAGACTGGGCTGTTGTCTTTCTCCAGAGTAACAGGTAGACTGGGCTGTTGTCTCTCTCTCCCAGAGTAACAGGTAGACTGGACTGTTGTCTTTCTCTCCAGAGTAACAGGTAGACTGGGCTGTTGTCTCTCTCTCCCAGAGTAACAGGTAGACTGGACTGTTGTCTATCTCCAGAGTAACAGGTAGACTGGACTGTTGTCTCTCTCTCCCAGAGTAACAGGTAGACTGGACTGTTGTCTATCTCCAGAGTAACAGGTAGACTGGGCTGTTGTCTTTCTCCAGAGTAACAGGTAGACTGGGCTGTTGTCTTTCTCTCCAGAGTAACAGGTAGACTGGGCTGTTGTCTCTCTCTCCCAGAGTAACAGGTAGACTAGACTGTTGTCTATCTCCAGAGTAACAGGTAGACTGGGCTGTTGTCTTTCTCTCCAGAGTAACAGGTAGACTGGACTGTTGTCTCTCTCTCTCTCCAGAGTAACAGGTAGACTGGACTGTTGTCTCTCTCTCCAGAGTAACAGGTAGACAGGACTGTTGTCTCTCTCTCCAGAGTAACAGGTAGACTGGACTGTTGTCTCTCTCTCCAGAGTAACAGGTAGACTGGGCTGTTGTCTCTCTCTCCAGAGTAACAGGTAGACTAGGCTGTTGTCTCTCTCCAGAGTAACAGGTAGACTGGACTGGTGTCTCTCTCTCCAGAGTAACAGGTAGACTGGGCTGTTGTCTCTCCCAGAGTAACAGGACTGTCTGTCTGTCTGTCTGTCTGTCTGTCTGTCTGTCTGTCTGTCTGTCTGTCTGTCTGTCTGTCTGTCTGTCTGTCTGTCTGTCTGTCTGTCACACACACACACACACACACACACACACACACACACACACACACACACACACACACACACACACACACACACACACACACACACACACACACACACACACACACACACACACACACACACACACACAAAGAGCAGGGTGGAAATTATGCCATTTAAATGCATCAATTCCATATGCAAATGAACAGGAATAAGGTAGAGAGAGAGACAGAGAGATTTACACTAACTAACCAGGAAAATATTTAAGTCAAATTCCATACTATGGGTTTATGTTGTTGGTTTATAATTCACTATCATTATTATTCAACAAAACCTAATTTGACGCCCACAGATATCTAGACGGTGTGCATCCTAAATAACACTCTATTCCATAGGGCTCTGGTCTAATGTAGTGCACTATATATAGGGAATAGGGCTCTGGTCTAATGTAGTGCACTATATATAGGGAATAGGGCTCTGGTCTAATGTAGTGCACTATATATAGGGAATAGGGCTCTGGTCTAATGTAGTGCACTATATATAGGGAATAGGGCTCTGGTCTAATGTAGTGCACTATATATAGGGAATAGGGCTCTGGTCTAATGTAGTGCACTATATATAGGGAATAGGGCTCTGGTCTAATGTAGTGCACTATATATAGGGAATAGGGCTCTGGTCTAATGTAGTGCACTATATATAGGGAATAGGGCTCTGGTCTAATGTAGTGCACTATATATAGGGAATAGGGCTCTGGTCTAATGTAGTGCACTATATATAGGGAATAGGGCTCTGGTCTAATGTAGTGCACTATATATAGGGAATAGGGCTCTGGTCTAATGTAGTGCACTATATATAGGGAATAGGGCTCTGGTCTAATGTAGTGCACTATATATAGGGAATAGGGCTCTGGTCTAATGTAGTGCACTATATATAGGGAATAGGGCTCTGGTCTAAAGTAGTGCACTATATAGGGAATAGGGCTCTGGTCTAAAGTAGTGCACTATATAGGGACTAGGGTGGCATGTAGGACTCAGCCCTACACACTTAGAATAAATGAGGAGCTCATTAGAAAGTCTCATCTCTGAAAAACAAATATGTCAATATCGGAATACCTTATAAACATTGATATAGATTTATTAGTATTTGATTGTTTATTTATTTTTCTCTACAAAGCCAATTAGTGTTGGAGACAGTCTGGAGACCCCATCAGGTTTTATGTCAGCTGGCTAGACACTCTCACTCTCACTCACTCACTCACTCACTCACTCACACACTCACTCACTCATACACTCTCACTCTCACTCTCACTCTCACTCACTCACTCACTCACACACACACTCACTCACTCACTCACTCACTCACTCACTCACTCACTCACTCACTCACTCACTCACTCACTCACACAGTGTTAATGTATAAATGAAGCTCCTAATGTCGAAGAGGAGAGAGAGAAGAGAGAGAAGAAGTTGATTACAATAAAAGTGTTTTGGAACGAGACAGACTGACTGTCTTTCTGGGTGTGAGTGTGTGGCCACAACGAGACAGACTGACTGTCTTTCTGGGTGTGAGTGTGTGGCCACAACGAGACAGACTGACTGTCTTTCTGGGTGTGAGTGTGTGGCCACAACGAGACAGACTGACTGTCTTTCTGGGTGTGAGTGTGTGGCCACAACGAGACAGACTGACTGTCTTTCTGGGTGTGAGTGTGTGGCCACAACGAGACAGACTGACTGTCTTTCTGGGTGTGAGTGTATCTGCTGCATCCATCTAATGGGGATCCTGATTCAATTCTAAGATCAACAGGCGTCAGTGAAGGCTTAGGGGCCATTACTCCACAGGCTTAGGGGCCATTACTCCACAGGCTGTGTAGACAAGGTGTGCTTCAACTCCACTGTATTGAAAATGTATGATTCTGGGGCATTGGAATGCAGTCAGTTTGACAATATGTCACATTTACATAATATGCTTGAGAGCTGCAGGAATTTTCTTTCTTGTCATTTTTTTAAGTGGACCCAGACAGGCAACGTTAACAGTAGTGTCTCCATCTCCTCTCTTTCCCTCTCTGTCTCCATCTCCTCCCTTTCCCTCTCTGTCTCCTTCCCTCCATCCAATGCTCCGTCTACAGACAGACAACGTCAACAGTAGTGTCTCCATCTCCTCCCTTTCCCTCTCTGTCTCCATCTCCTCTCTTTCCCTCTCTGTCTCCTTCCCTCCATCCAAAGCCCCGTCTACAGACAGACAACCTCAACAGTAGTGTTGTCACGATACCAGAATTTTGACTTCAATACCGATAGCAGGTTAAGTATCACAATACACAATACTATCACGATACTTGATACCAAAACGATACCGACAGATACCACAACAACAACAAAAATATAAAAACATTAGCCGAAAGTCACAGAATGACACAGAAACTCAGCTAATGGAATCTTTAGCATTCATTGTCATTATATTAAAACATTCTTATAAGAATTGAAAATGTAAATTTTTAAAAAGAAGACAGCCAAGTACTCATGGGGAAAAACTAACATAAATTTTACCTGAACACGTGATCCCGTGTGATCTTATGTGATCTCGTGTGATCTCGTGTGATCTCGTGTGATCTCGTGTGATCTCGTGATTTAATGTGAAGTTAATGTGCACCATGGTGTAGCCGGAGGACAGCTAGCTTCCATCCTCCTCTGGGTACACTGACTTCATTACAAACCCTAGGAGGCTCATGATTCTCATCCCCTTCCATAGACTTACACTGTAATTATGACAACTTCTGGAGGACATCCTCCAACTTATCAGAGCTCTTGCAGCATGAACTGACAGGTTGTCCACCCAATCAAAGGATCAGAGAATGAATCTAGTACTGAAAGCGTAAGCTACACTGTAGTCCATTATTTTTTTTATTTCACTTTCACTTACTTAGTTTACTGAGTTTTGAAATCAGTGGAATTAGAGTCTGATAGCTAAAGAGATGGAGAAAACACCTGTCTCCGGATTACATCTTCAAACTAAAGGGCAACCGTGGCATCGGTGACAGAGAGTGAGAAGCGTATTGTCCTAACATTCAGTAATCTTGCTCTAATTTGTCATCCTGAGGGTCCCAGGGACAAAATGTAGCATAGTTTTGTTTGATAAAATCAATTTTTATGTTCAAATGTAGGAACTGAGGTCTACCCTACTGCTGAGGTCTACCCTACTTGACCCTACTGCTGTCTTTGGCTCCACACCCACCCTGCCTGACCATCTAGATGTGTGAAAGTTAGTGTATAAACTAATTATCAATCATGTATGACATTCCTGGGAGTGTGTAAACTTACATTTTTAATTACCATAGTATTTTTTGTATGTTCTCTATAGCTATGTACTTGAAAATGTATAAATTGACCAATTCGGCACATCTGGGCAAACTCCTGGCAAACTTGATACAAAATACTGAAACTTTACTCACACACTGCTGCCACCTGGTGGCCAAAATCTAAATTACATCAAGACTCCTATCTGAAAGTGAACGCCAAGAGTGTGCAAAGCTATCATCAAGGCTGATAGGTGGCTACTAAAATATAAAATATATTTTGATTTGTTTAACACTTTTTTGGTTACTAGATGATTCCATATGTGTTATTTCATAGTGTTGATGTCATCACTATTATTCTACAATGTAGAAAATAGTCAAAATAAAGAAAAAAACGTTGAATGATGAAGTGCGTCCAAACTTTTGACTGGTAATGTATGTCACAATCACAAGCCATGGAATTACAGGCAATATCCGCACTGATTTAAAGGCTAGACCTGCCGCTTTCAAGAACCGGAACACTAACCTGGATGCTTATAAGAAATCCAGCTATGAA